>NC_060140.1:800326696-800629727 GCF_021461385.2 Schistocerca piceifrons
AAAGTCGCGATATATGAGGATCGTGAGGAACAGCGATTATGTCCCGATAGCGACAGAGGGCTGTGCGGATGATATTAGGGACTCCCAAAGAAGTTTCGTCAGGGGAAATCATGTACCGGGCCATCTGCTTAAGCCTTGCATGCAATAGCCCGGTAAGTGTCTTCGTGTCGCTGTTGACCGAGGTCAAGTGGCAATAACATTATCGGTCTTGACGAAACAGTATCAAGATAACAACGCCGCAAACCACTGTCCCACCGTCAGGAGAAGAGGCTCGACCACCAACGTCCGTCCTATTAAACTAAATGTAAGAAAACACGTGACTCAGGTACACTTCTTGTGCTTAGCCGTCCGCTTGAAGCCCAACAATCTTTTCGTAAAACTATTGAGGCATTCACAATGTATACGACAGTCGAAAGTGTGAATATCAGCTTCACTGGTTCACGGGCGTCGCGTTGGATAATGTTGTGGAAGCTGCACAATATTTCAACGAGGCAGCTGGTCGTCATCTTCCGGTGCTTACTGATGTGTTGCTTTTTTTTCTTTATTGTAATTTTAAAACCTTTACAGAAAGGTAGGCCGGCAGTGACCTAACTATGCAGATCTTCGGCCACAGAAAAAATTTAAACAGGATGACATATAAAACAGACATACATGAAGGATAAAAACATTAGTCATACATATTAAAATAAAGGAAGGCGTTCACGGACGCACTGAGTGTATAAAAACGATCAGCACAGTACACAATGGAGACACAGAGTTTCACTCATGAACGGAAGAAGACTGAAGAAAAGACACTGAGTAACTGACGGTAAGACGAACACTAGCACAGTGGCGACGATCTCCGGGCGCACTAAAAACATACTGTGCACACGAAAAGCCAGGGGCCTGCCAGAGGGAAGAGGTGAGAGTAGGAGGGAGGGGGGGGGGATGCCAGTGGGAGAGAAGAAGGGATGGGGAGGGGAGACGGTTTGGGGGTGTGTGAAAGCCCGGGGAGAGGGGAGGGGAGGGAGGGAGGAGGGGGGAGGAAGTGAGGAGGGAGAGAAGGGAAAGAGGGTGCCCAGGAGGAAAAACACAGGAGGAGGAAGGGGAGGATCAAAGCTGTTATGAGAGGTAGGTGGAGGGGATGAGGGCATCATCAGGGAGGGGGAGTTGGCGGAAGCCACCTTGGGCAATGACATAGAGTGTGGTAAGATGGAGAGCGGGTGGGACCCAGGTGCACAGATGTGGCAGCGGACGGGGGTGTCATGTTGCTGCAGTGGGTGGCCAATATATACCCTGACTCACTAGCGGAGACCAGGCGCCAAGGGGTGGAGGCTGTAATGTCATCGTAGACGTATCATAGCCCACGGCGACATCCAATGCCGCCTGCCGGAGAAACTGGCCACGGTCTTCGCATTTCGCATTAACGACGCGGGGAAAAGCGCGGCAACTATTCGCGGCCCTGCACGAGCGCGCCAGCAGCGTTGGCGCCCAGTTTATACGTGCGGCCTTTGATTCGCCGTCTGTGTTGACTAGGATTCGGTCGTCTGCGCCCGACGATGCCTTAGTGCCGCCATTGCTGATACGCATGCTTTACTGAGTTGAAATCCCGTGTCTCTGTTTCAGGTCGTTACTTACATGTATTTAGACCGCTTCTTTAATGATGGAGGCCCTGTACGTGGAAGCAGACGAAAGGATCTTTGTCTCTCAGCAATGCATGCTGTGTCCCGTATCAAGACAGTGTTCAGTCACAGCAGACTTTTCTGGCTCACCCAATCATATGTATCATCTATGTTCAGCGCATTTATCCGTAACAGTACGACATGTCTAACCAATGTATGATATCCCACACTGGCATGGGATTTTTAAATATCCCTGGTCTCCTTAGACACAGGTATTTTTTAACGGAACTCAGCATCGTTTGCAATGTCCGCCCCAGTAGCTGAGTGGTCAGCGTGACGGATTGCCGTCCTCTGGGCCCGGGTTCGATTCCCGGCTGGGTCGGAGATTTTCTCCGCTCAGGGACTGGGTGTTGTGTTGTGTTCATCATCATTTCATCCCCATCCGGCGTGCAGGTCGCCCAATGTGGCGCCGAATGTAATAAGACCTGCGATATGGCGGCCGGACCTGCCCCGCGAGGGGCCTCCCGGCCAACGACGCCAACCGCTCATCATCATCGTTTGCAATCGCGCTGGAGTCTGGAAGATACATTTTATTTAATGTTTCTTGAACAGCTTGCCTATATAGATGGACCCGCCACTAACATAGGTAGGAAAACCATCCTATTTGAGTTCTCCGTTTCATTTGACTGTTCTTGAGCTTCAGTGGGTGCAGGTTGAAATGCATTACGGATGTATTTATCAGAGTACCCGTCTTATACGAACACAGATCGAAGATGACACAACATTGTCCGACGTCATACTCGTGAACCAATGAAGAAGTAATGTCGAGAAAGTCTCAAACAGCACAAAGTGAATCTCGTTTATTGCGAATGTCGAACTATTTGAGCAGTCTTTGGAAACATTGTAAATAATAGTGCTAGAAACTGAAAGAATGGAGAATGAAATACGCCAGGGAAAAGAAGAGGAACTGATGAATGAAATGCAAGTAAACTTTCAGCAACAGTAACACGCAATGACAATGTCTGTAAGAGGCATCTCAGAAACAGAAGAGGAAGCGAAAACTATATTCCGTCTCATTTTATCCTCTTCACATTTCCCTTCATCTACAGCTTCACTGCAATGAGTTCTAGAATCGATTACATTTATCCGAATGTTATCAACGAAAAATGCAAAGTGAAGCACCAAGTATAAGTAAAATTTTGTTTATGGAAGAAACACCTTTTACAAACTATGCGCAAGTCAATCCTCGGAATATGCACTAATCGTCAGTTTGCTCAAAAAGTGTGGACAAAAATAATGATCTTCATCTATCTTTGGTGCGTGTTTTTCGAGACATACATCATTGGGCGCTGTTTTATTGATGGGAATCTACATATACCCAAGTATTCCAGTTCGTAGGATATGCTGCTGCCGCAGTTACTTAAAGGCATCCCACATGACATAAAGTAATCACTGTGGTATCAATATGACGGGTGTATCTTCCATTTTACACAGGTAATGAGAGACCTTTTTAAGAGCACGTTTGAAGAGCACTGGAACGGTCGTTTGGGAAATGCATAATGGTCTGTATAATCACCGAACTCAACCCTTCCATACTTTTATCTGTGGTGAAAATTAAAACACCAGTTCTACCAGGAAACACCGATGAATCCCGTAATGCCTGATAACATGGTGCTGTGCTGCCGTTATCTCCAGATGACTTTGAATGTGCAGTTATAGCGTGCTCAGCGTCAAGATTTTGAGGACGTGATACAACAGCAATGATAATAAAAACACGAAGACTTCCTGAGTTAAATGTTTGGTCACATTTAATATAATAGGGCAGACGTTTGTAGAATTTCTCCTCCAGAGGGCAGAGCAGAGGATTGCGGCACTGTTATCTTGATACTGCTTAAGTGGCTGGCTCTGAGCACTATGGGACTTAACATCTATGGTCATCAGTCCCCTAGAACTTAGAACTACTTAAACCTAACCAACCTAAGGACATCACACACATCCATGTCCGAGGCAGGATTCGAACCTGGGACCGTAGCGGTCACGCGGTTCCAAATACTTAAGTCTTATACTTGTTACGACGCTAAAGTTCTCTTATAAGCTCCTTTCAAATGCCACAGATAAAATTGCATAGTTCCATTATGAAAAAAGAACAAAGTCGGTGTCGTAATTGAGCGATTATAAACGAGAAAAATTACTTGCAAATGTCAAGAAATTTGCCATCTTGTGTTCTATAATAACACAAAAACCGCATATATTCAGTCATTCTGGATATACACTGATGGAAAGAAAGTCAAAACCAATAAATAATTAATGTAGGGTAAAGGAATTTTAGGAATCACTAGTCTAGGAAACATACACTCATGCTCATGAATTAAGGATAATGCTGATACATGGTGAAACAACACTCTGGTGGGTGATTTGTGGGTTTAAATCACCTCGGGGTATGACCATGCGGTGAATTTGACCTGCAGTCGTTGTACGGTGGCGCTGGCAGCAGTCCACATACGCGGAGGTGTGTTGGTGCATGTCAGAGTACGGTGCAGCGAGTAAGTGTGCAGACCTTTACAGACCTGCTAATGGACACTGTGTATTGAAAATGGCTCAGAGAACACATACTGATGATGTTATGAGGGGTAGAATACTAGGGCGACTTAAGGCTGTTCAAACACAGCAGGTCGAAACAAGGGCCCTCTCTGTGCCTCAAAGTGCGACCTCAAGATTATGGCAACGTTTAGAGCAGACAGGCAAGGTGTCCAGGCGCTACAGTAGTGGACGTCGACAGTGTACAACACCACAAGAAGACCGATATCTCACCACCAGTGCCCGCAGAAAGCCACGGAGTACTGCAGGTAGCCTAGCTCGGGACCTTACCGCAGCCACTGGAACAGTTGTCTCAGACACACAGTCAACAGACAACTGAACAGACATGGTTTATTCGCCCAGAGACCTGACAGGTGCAATCCACTGACCCCTGGTCACAGGAGAGCCCGTGAAGCCTGGTATCAAGAACACAGTAGATGGTTATTTGAACAGTGGTCCCAGGTTATGTTCACGTACGAGTCCAGGTATAGCCTGAACAGTGATACTCGGCGGGTTTTCATCTGGCGTGAACCAGGAACCAGATACCACACCCTTAATGTCCTTGAAAGGGACCTGTATGGAGGTCGTGGTTTGATGGTGTGTGGATGGGATTACGATTGGTGCACGTACAGCCCTGTAAGTCTTTGACAGAGGATCTGTAACAGGTCAGGTGTATTGGGACGTCATTTTGCACCAGTATGTCCGCCTTTTCAGGGATGCAGTGGGTCCCAACTTCCTCCTGATGGATGATAACGCACGACCCTACCGAGCTGCCATCGTGGAGGAGTACCTTGAAACAGAAGATACCAGGCGAATGGAGTGGCCTTCCTGTTCTCCAGACCTAAGCCTCACCGAGCACGTCTGGGATTCTCTCGGTCGACGTATCGCTGCACGTCATCGAATCCCTACGACACTTCAGGAGCTCCGACAGGCACTGGTGCAAGAATGGGAGGCTATACCCCAGCAGCTGCTCGACCACCTGATCCCGAGTATGCCAACCCATTGTGCGGCCTGTGTACGTGTGCATGGTGATCATATCCCATATTGATGTCGGGGTACATGCGCAGGAAACAGTGGCGTTTTGTAGCACATGCGTTTTGGGACGGTTTCCTCAACTTATCACCAATACCGTGGACTCACAGATCAGTGTCGTGTGTGTTCCCTATGTGCCTATGCTATTGGCGCCATTTTTCTGTAGTGCCACGTTGTGTGGCACCGCCGGCCGGTGTGGCCGAGCGGTTCTAGGCGCTTCAGTCTGGAGCCACGCGACCGCAACGGTCACAGGTTCGAATTCTGCCTCGGTCATGGATGTGTATGATGTCCTTAGGTTAGTTAGGTTTAACTAGTTCTATGTTATAGGGGACTGATGACCTCAGATGTTAAGTCCCATAGTGCTCAGAGCCATTTGAACCATTTGTGTGGAACCACATTCTCCAGTTACTCTTAATTTATGAACATGATTAACGCTGCAAGACCACAGGTTAAAGTAAGCGTGAAATAAACCATTGAAAATGTGAAATGTTGGTACAATAACAACCAGTCTTAACGCCAGAATGTTGAATGCAAGTAGGCAAACTTGCATGCACTGTGTTGTATAGGTGCCAGATGGTAGTTTGTGGGATGGAGTTCCAAGCCTGCAGCACTTGATCGGTCGATAGAGGGGAGCTTAATGCTGTTTGTTGATGAAGCTGGAGTTGCCGTCCGATTATGCCCTACATGTGCTCCATTTGAAGCAGGTCTGGTGATCGAGCAGACCAAGGCAACGTGTCGATACTCTGTAGAACATGTTGGGTTACAACAGCGGTATGTGGGCCAGTGTTTGTCCAGCTGGAAGATACCCCTTGGAATGCGGTCAATAATGGCAGTACTACAGGTTAAATCACTAGACTGGCGTACGGTCTTGCATTCAGCGTGCGTGCCATAACAACAAGAGAGCTCTTGATGTACGAAATCGCACTCCAGACCACAACTCCAGGAGTAGGTCTTGCGTGTCTAGCATGAAGACATGTTGGGTGCAGGTTCTCAACTGGCCTCCTTCTAACCAACACACACCCATCACTGTCACCGTGGGAGCACGAGCTGTGATCAGAAAACACGCCAGACCTCCACTCTGGCCTCCGATGAGCTCTCGATAGACACCATAGAAGTCGCAAGTGGTGGTTGTTTCGGTCAGTGGAATGCACGCTACAGGGCTTCTGGCTTGAAGCTGTCCTTGAAGTAACCGATTTGCAATAGATCACTGCGTCATTGTGGTGACAACTGCTGCTCGGATGGCTCCATTTGTAGTACAACGTGACAGAGCCCTATGCTTCCCTCTCGGTAGCGACACGTTGCTGTCGAGAGCGCGGTCTTCTTGCCACCGCACGTTCTCGTGGACACCGCTGCCAGCAAACATATACAGTGGCTACATTCCTGCCAAGTCTTTCTGCAGTACCATTGCAGGAATATCCTCTTTCAAATTGAGTGAGGTGTTGGTATTGGTGCCTTCGTAGCCGTAAGGGCACTCTTGGCAAACATCAACTCACCAAGTATAGTCTCAAACGTAACTGTCTCTCACGACCGTCACAGCGTTTATTTAGAGCAACATTATTTGCATCATCACAGTGGCGCTACTGGCGCGAAATCTGAATAGACATTATCTGTCAGGTGTACAAACAGGCCTACCAACTTTAATTTATGTCGCACAGCTCCTTCTTGGTGTTGCGATTTTTCCCCGTTACTGCTTTGAGGTGGACTCATTTAGCTGTTTCACCGTGTATGTGTATTCAAGAAGCCTCGCACACCCTAAATATCCGCTTCAAACAAGTCCCGAGGAATAATACGATAAAAAACCGATTCTCTTTCAGAAATGGAAGAAAGATTACAGAGACCGAGTCCTACAGCACATACAGGGAATGAAGTCGGCCAAATCGTCTCAGAGGAACCATCCCGGTATTAGCCTTAATAGGTTCCGGGAAGTGACGCTAAAACTACGTCTGGATAGCTGGATGGCGATTTGAACCACCCTCCTGTCAAATCTCAGTCCAGTGCGGTAACAACTGAGTAAGGTCTTTCTGTCTTTTATTTTGAAGCGCAATCTTCAACTAATATACTGCGCAATTTCTTTAATGGGAAACATACGACAGCTGTTCTTCCAAAAATAATACGTAAGTTTAAAGTTAGTGAGAAACTGAAACGCAAAGCGCTGTTATGCGAACTGTTACTTCTTTTGTGACTGATAACCCTCGATTATTCTCTTAAAAGTTTGTTGCCTTAGTAGGAGAACAATGGAATTTGCTGCTGCATATCTGTATACACCAATATACATGGCGGCTCCTTTAAAATTCTAGTGAAATTCTAATTAAGCATTCAGTGACGTCTCTATATTGAGCTGCACGGTCTGTAACGACAATTTGCTCCTGAGCGAGAGAAAAGTAGAAAGCAAATGTTGCAGCAGTTGGTTCACTGCCTTAGCACAATGTGATAGCTCACATTACTGTTACTGCCATAGCTGAATTTCTTAGACTCGCCATTCAAAACTTACTTCGAATGAGGCTCTGCTGCCGTTACACTAAATACCCGTATATTTCGCAGACAATGGCCAACAGCCGTGTACGTTTCAGTAAAGTCTTCAGCGCAGAGGCAGAGTGGCAGTTTGCATAGCAAATTCGTTCGCTGCAGTTTCTATTTCATGTTAATTATAACGCCTTTCTTGATTACACAGATAAGCTGGAAGAAACTGTTATATTTATGTGTTGTAACACCCTTAAAGATCTCTGCTACAAAGTTTTAAATTGAAATGGGAAGTCCTCTAAAGAGATTATGTACAGCATCTGTTTTTGTTAAAGCTGCAGCACTTAACGGCTGAAATTATTCTGCTTCGGTGCTCTGATTGCTTTGTGTCGCTGTGAGACCCGTCGGTGATGAGATATTCAGATATGGCCATTTGGACCAGTGCTCGCCTTTTAGTACAGAAGTCTTAGCCTTTCCTCAGGCCAAACTGAACATCCGACGATACGGAATCATCGAATCTGTTGTGCGCTCTGATTTCCTCAGTGTTCTCCCATGTCTGCGCGCAGTGTATACGTAACACTCTTTAGTACAACGGAATCAGTTGTGCCTTTACTCACTCGCTGATACTGGCATAAATGCGTCGTTCACACAGGTTTCTGGACACGCCGTCCTATCGGGAAGTAAGGCTGCTGCTGCCAAGGCTGCAACCCTACTACCCAGACCTTTTAGCAAATCTTTCTCCTTACACGATTTCAGTGTCTTCTTTTCGGCCGGGCTTGCAGCATAGAATGTAGCAAAATTTATTGAAAGGGAATTACAGAACAGAAAAACATACAACAAACACATTCAAACTCAACGCATTACTCTCAGCTGCATAAACCATAAATTAGTAACACAAAACTAAATAGCAGTAAAATCCGATAAAGGTGGCAGCATAGTTGTTATAAATCGTAATAAATATGTTAACAGAATATTAACTTTTATCGTAGACAACAACATTACAAAATTGCCACACTGCCCCACCAACAAGTGTGTCACACAAATCAGGAAATTCACTAAAAATTGTAATGTAATACTAATAGATGAAGAAAAGAAAACTTCCTTCATCGTGAACCCACTACTCCAACATTACACAAGCAATGTAAAATACACAAACAGTTAATTGAAATCTGCCTCATCATAAACTGTACTAACATCACAGCTTGTAAGTAAAAACTTAACACATTACTAAGCTATACATCTACAGTAAAACAGATACCTTAAAAATCCATGACCGTTAGCACGTACCACTAAAGCTATACAAATACCACAAAAGAGCAAATTTAATCCCTGTGATGTTACAAACCCATATACAAACGTACCAGAACACGAAACAATAGAAATTATAAAAAGCAGCATTATAAGCCACAGAAAAAATCAGTTATAGGAAACTCTGAAATCATAGATTTCCTAAAAGTAGCTCTAAATCAAAATTATTTTGAATTCAGCCACAAAATTTACACACAGGCGGAATGAGTGGCGATGGTAAACAGTATTGGTGGCACAATTGCAGATATATTAGCAACACATTGGAAAAAAAATTTTCACCTCCGAAAATGGCCATTACTCGACACAATTATATTGTAGTGTAGATATGTAGATGACTTTTTGGTTCTAATAAAGGGGAAGATGAAGACATCCAAACAATTCATCAGTAATTCAACGACTTGCATCCAAAAATAAAATTTACAATGGAAGCAGAAACAAACAAATTCATTAACTTTCTTGATCCTAACATCAGCAACAGTAACAACCATCAAGTGTTTACAATCTGCAAACAACCAAAGCCTACAGACAGCAAAATTAATGGAAGTTATTGTCAGCCAAAATGGCAAAAACATGCATATTTCAACTGAATGGTCAATAGAACAATCGGTTTACCTCTCAAACACCAAGCAATTAAACAAGAACTCACAGCACTCCAATATACAGCTCAACAAAATAATTTCAACTCGAATACAACTCCCGAACTGGATGAAAAACACATAAAATCTGAAAACCTAACTGTAAAAAGAACAAAAATTTAACAACACAAGATAAAACTTAACAAAACGCAACATACGTAACGACAATGTACGTGGAATAAATATGGAATTAATTGAACCAAATTCTAAATAAATCAACCTTAGAAATACCATTCTGTAAAACAACAATATAAAAACGAATACTCGGTCCTGAAGAAACAGAATTCCTGATTAGGAAACCTAGCTATATGCAAAATTTAGGGTGAAGACTACGATAAAATCTGTATCGGTCATACACGACGAAATTTTAGCATTAGATTCAAAGAATACAGAAGATATTACGACAGCATAGTCAATGGAGCTATTAACTATACCTCAAAAACCAAAACCACAAATCAGAACACATCGGAAATGCTTTACAGTTGCTACACAGCCCCCCGAAAGCACCTGTAATGAACATCTTGAAAGGTTTACATGTACATATATTTACGCACATAAAAAAATAATATTCTTAAACATAAAAATTACCTAGAAAATTGATGTTTAGGAAAATTAGAACAGATAAAAACCATAGTCAACGAATGTGAAAGTTACTCATAGATATATATCATAATAAAATTTTAATATCAATGAAACACAAATAACATTACTGACTGCAAACATAAAGCATCAACAGGAATAAACTGTCTTTCTAGAAGTCGAAAGTATTTCACGAAAAAAAATTCTACACAGGTAGAGCTTAGGTCACTTGCAACAATAGACAGACGACAATTTGAACATTGGTGTATACGGGCGTCTGTCAATTTAGATGTAAATATATTCGTAAAGTGACTTTTATACACAACTTTTACTAACTTAAGTAGACTCACCAACTGTAATACCTACGGGTTACTGTTACAGAATGGCGACATAACCGGAACAATCTTGTAATACAGAAGAAACAGCATTAATTAAACTGTTTGCAGCTTACCAGGAATTATTTACTGTAAAAGATTTCATTGGGGGCTATACGTACGGACGTCCTATCAATGTGATACAAATACTCGTATGGTCGTCTCTCCGCGGTATCCAACTCAAGAAGGCTAAACCCTTCCTACGGCTTGGGGATGAGGAGAAACTTTTAACCGGAATACGTATTGCACACTGATTTTGCCGCCGTCTTCATCTGTTAAGCGACGACCTTGTACCACTTGTAACTTTTCTGAATAAAAAAATAAATAGTAAGCTAAATATTGTGAATTTAGCTCGTGTATGTCAGTGTTATTATGGTGAATGATGTAAGTGGTGTAAATACGGAAACTCTACCTGATAATAATCAGTCGCCAAAACGTTTTCAGACTGTATAGTAGTGTGAAAAGAAAGCTTTACAAAGTGAAATGCAAGTACGTGCAACTATTCCAAGCAGTCATGCTTGAGTTTTGACCACTTTGTTCCGCAGAGTTCAATGCAGTGACACACTATTAATAGTAAAAAATTCGTAAAGAGTTAGTGGTGGATATTGCATTCACTACACGACTGAAATGGAATAGCATTCACAAACTATAAAGAAACTCTTAATTCCTCCCTTCAGAATTACAAGCATCTTTACAAAAATTGCTTCTTATTAAAAATATGACTTTGCCGTGAAATGATTTAGTAGAATGATAAAAGAGCAGTAAATCTATGACTTCTAAGAACAAGCCATCTGAACAGGTAACTTCCCTTAATGCCATTTCAGTAACCGAACTATCTAACGCGATCCAATAAAGAAGAATCACACTAAAATTTTCCCTTTCCCAAACTCAACACAAATTATGAACGAGCAAGCACTGCAGCGACAACATTACCTGAAAAACTTCACCCTTATCAAAGCAATCATTATCACATCGTATTCTTACAAATCAACACCCTCTGCATCTTTATCTCTGAGCTGTGTTAGGAATTTTGAGGCCGCTCAGTAGTGTGACGAACACTAAACTCAATCTCTTACTTCTCATAATGCAACGACAATGCTATTAGGAACCAAAGATCACAGCGCTCGAGCTCAGAACATACTGACTATTTAAGACACTGTTTAAAAACTGCCCAGTGTACAAATATGAATGATACATCGCATGGAAATATTGAACTCACATCTCATTCTTTGAACACCAAAATGAAACTACTAACCTTACACACCTTGCCCCCAGTCTAACGAAACACTACCGGTGCGCCACTTTCGAACACAGTGTCAGTTTCTTAACCCCTTACGCTTTCATGTGTGCTTGTGACCTGAGCTATCCCATGTTTTAGCAGAAGCACAACAGCGAGTGGGACACGTTCTACTCTTTACTCGTCATAACAACTTGGTGAACGAGATTTTGTTTTCCGCTTTGGACATCATCAGATCTTGGAAGGCTTACCGAAAGCCGTCAGTGAAACAAAGAGAGGGATTTTTGTAATTCTTCGTTTTACCTAATCACCAAGTTTGTTACATTTTATCCAGTGTTCCAGGCTGATTGCCATTATTCATTATAGCTTTACCGAGCTACTAAAACCGAGAAGCACGAAGTGCTTTCCGTAGAAAAGACACCATTTGAAGCTTTGATTTGGACTCTTAATCTCTCAGATATTTTGCACCATAAAGCCGGAACAGATAAAAAAGACGATGGTTAAATATCTTTTAGTGGATTCCAGACAATTAGGTTAATTCCAATGACATTTTAATTTCAAGTGTGAAATTCGTGCGAGCCTTCATGTGAGTATAAATTGCTTATCCTTTTAGTAATTTGAAGCTTTGTTTCGATCTCTTACCCTTAAATCCATGTTTCATCGCCTGTTATGACGCGATTCACTACATCTGCATCGTTGTTGACGAATTTTACTGTCACAAGTTTCTTAACTAGAACCCCCGAAAATATTTTATGGCATGGTCTAACCTATGTGAAAATATCATCAGCGATTTCCCATGCTGTGACTCGGCGATCGATCATAACTTTTTTTCACTTTTTCTCCATTTTTATCCCTTTTCAATATTCCTGGTGGCCCAGAGCGCTCGTCATCTGAAACATCTCAAAGTTATTCTTCGAAACGTTTAAGAAGCTCGTAAACTCTTTTTTTTATTCATAGCGGAGTCTCCAAAATCAGTAAATTATTTTTGAAACTCTTCTACACTTTATTCCGTTCATATAGCAAAATTTAATAAAACTTCCCTGACCAATTTTTATCCAAACAGACATTCGCTGATATTACGGAACATATGTAAGCTGTTTCACAGCTGGCATCAGACCACATTTACAATACAGCTTATTCTGTACAGATCTCATATCCTTGGTAAATATTTTTCCTCACATTACCATACAACTGGATTTTTCCCCATCAGTTTTCTCACTGGTTTGAGGCAGCACACCACAAATTCCTCTCTTGCGCTAAACTCTTCATTTCGAAGTCTCACTAGGGACCTATTATTTGCTGTATGTATTCCAATCTTTGTCTTTCTCTGCAGGTCCCCCTATTACTATGGAAGTTACTCCCTGATGTCTTAACAGATGTCCTACTCCTCGCCGGATCTGCGGACACCATATTAGTCAGCCTAATTTTGAACACTCGTCTGTAGCACTACATCTCAAATGATTAAATTCTCTTCTGTTTCGGTTTTTCCACAATCCGCGTTTCACTACAATATAGTGCTGTGCTCCAGCATGCAGTCTCTGCTATTTCTTCCTCAAAGTACCGCATATATTTGATACGAGTTGAGTTCTCTTTGCCAGGAATGCCCTCTTTGCCAGTGGTAGCCTGCTTTATCCGTCCCTCTTGCTCCACCGTCTTGGGTTATTTTGCTGCCTAGGTAGCCGAATTTATAACACTACTGCACTGTTTGTTATTCCGTTATGCAGTTTACCTAGTGACGATAAGATTTTAGTCCTGTCACGAAGAAGCCAAATACAACACGTACCGCTCAATAGCTAGTGCTATAACGAGAAAAGCCAAATGCTACACTATACTGCGCCGTTCGGTATACTGGCACAACGTGTATTACCAAATATGGTATTACGTTCCAGTAACTGTTTCCCTCTGGGAAGAATTAAGTGAATTGACCGTTAGTTACCTATTGCATTTGGATTATCGAAACTGAACTTAATATAACAGTAGAAACCAGAAAGCTAAAGATCGAAATTTGGAAAATTTCTCAAATAACCAAGTTTACTTAAATGAAATAACATACGATCACCAGCCTAATTAGTGACAGTAATACGAAACATTTCTTTTAAAGAATCTGTATTGAATTTTTGTAAATTAAAGCTACCATTACTTCTTTCCCGGAGAACGGCAATGAAACTCTACTATAATACGATAAGTGATACAGTCAATACTAGCAGTCAAAAATAGTATACACAAGCTCACACAGCAACAATTGACACTATATCTCTTCTCAACACTAATACTTTGTCATACATAAATTATCTCATCATCAAATGTTGTGAAAAACATTACTAAACCAAAATTGGACATGGACATAGTCCTCCTTCAATATTTACTTTCCATATAGTACAAATATAATTAAGAGTCACTGGCAATAGGATTTTTACTCTCACTATGAAGCAGTCTTGTTAAGCAGCACTAAAGTGGAGATTCTCAAACAGAACATTACACTAAAGCAAACTAAACACACTTCTCTGAGACGATTTGGTACATGCAAATTTAGATATTAATTTTCCACAAATTTCACTCACCTTGTATGGCTTTAAAAAAAGTTAAGGCCAGTGATTTTTCATACAGGGTCTTAAGTATGACTTTAAATGCATTTACACTCTAACTAACTTCAAGACAACGTACTGTCTTATTGCTATTTATACTACCAGTAATTTTCACTGACAGAATTAAATGCAGTTAATCTTTGAATTTGAAAAACAAATCAGACATTATAAAGGTTTTCATAAATGCTATACCAACAACCTCCACTGATTTCAAAAAAAACACACAGTATTTCTATATCTCTTGTTGGATTGAGAACTGTGCAACACCAACGATCATTTATTTTCAATCGTTTTTCACCTACATCATACTCAGATGTTAGTAATTACGTGGAATGGAACCTACGAGGAATGATGAGAAGAACCAATTCCAGGGTCGGACACACACAGTTTAACATAATTTGCCTTATTATTGCAAATTAAACAACACTTAAATGTACTGGCTCATACTCTTACATAAATCTGACCTCTTAGATTTGCTGAAGTGATGGCGCAATATTGGTGGCGAGTACATGGTGGCTACTTGGTCTTTCCTATGGATGTAATTTGCTCCATAATCTTCTTCTTGGCGACGATACTTCCAACATTCGAGCCTTTTCCATTAAGAGAGCACCATTTTATAGTCGTACACACATCGTAGGCCTCTCATTGTTATTCCAGGTACTGAATGCTACCATCAGTACTTGCGCTGTCCACTCACTTGCTCAGACCAGGCCAGACTGTCCAGTAGCTAGATGCCTACTGACTGTGCTCTCTCATTTGGCGCCCACACTGAGCGCCACATCCACCTTTTAGCCCGCGCCTACCGTATTATAGCGCGCCAACTCACTTCCATTACAAATGGGAAGTACTGTTGCGTTTCATTTAATACAATGCAAGTCCCTATGTATGAACCACCTTGTACATAGTTGTAAACAAACATCTGTAATAAAATCTCATCATTTAAACACATTAATAAGTCGAAATAAAATAACCATAATTAAATACTACTTTTCTCCTATTAATACAAAGAATTTAAATGGTAAAGAGAAAACATTTTACACAAATTTTCACTTCATTACACAATAGGTCAAAAGACATTGTTGTTGTTGTTGTGGTCTTCAGTCCTGAGACTGGTTTGATGCAGCTCTCCATGCTACTCTATCCTGTGCAAGCTTCTTCATCTCCCAGTACCTACTGCAACCTACATCCTTCTGAATCTGCTTAGTGTATTGATCTCTTGGTCTCCCTCTACGATTTTTACCCTCCACGCTGCCCTCCAATGCTAAATTTGTGATCCCTTGATGCCTCAAAACATGTCCTACCAACCGATCCCTTCTTCTAGTCAAATTGTGCCACAAACTTCTCTTCTCCCCAATCCTATTCAATACCTCCTCATTAGTTACGTGATCTACTCACCTTATCTTCAGCATTCTTCTGTAGCACCACATTTCGAAAGCTTCTATTCTCTTCTTGTCCAAACTGGTTATCGTCCATGTTTCACTTCCATACATGGCTACACTACATACAAATACTTTCAGAAACGACTTCCTGACAATTAAATCTATACTCGATGTTAACAAATTTCTCTTCTTCAGAAACGATTTCTTTGCCATTGCTAGTCTACATTTTATATCCTCTCTTCAGCGACCATCATCAGTTATTTTACTCCCTAAATAACAAAACACCTTTACTACTTTAAGTGTCTCATTACCTAATCTAATCCCCTCAGCATCACCCGATTTAATTTGACTACATTCCATTATCCTCGTTTTGCTTTTGTTGATGTTCATCTTGTATCCTCCTTTCAAGACACTGTCCATTCCGTTCAACTGCTCTTCCAAGTCCTTTGCTGTCTCTGACAGAATTACAATGTCATCGGCGAACCTCAAAGTTTTTACTTCTTCTCCATGAATTTTAATACCTACTCCGAATTTTTCTTTTGTTTCCTTTACTGCTTGCTCAATATACAGATTGAATAACATCGGGGAGAGGCTACAACCCTGTCTCACTCCTTTCCCAACCACTGCTTCCCTTTCATGCCCCTCGACTCTTATAACTGCCATCTGGTTTCTGTACAAACTGTAAATAGCCTTTCGCTCCCTGTATTTTACCCCTGCCACCTTCAGAATTTGAAAGAGAGTATTCCAGTTAACGTTGTCAAAAGCTTTCTCTAAGTCTACAAATGCTAGAAACGTAGGTTTGCCTTTTCTTAATCTTTCTTCTAAGATAAGTCGTAAGGTTAGTATTGCCTCACGTGTTCCAACATTTCTACGGAATCCAAACTGATCTTCCCCGAGGTCCGCTTCTACTAGTTTTTCCATTCGTCTGTAAAGAATTCGCGTTAGTATTTTGCAGCTGTGACTTATTAAACTGATAGTTCGGTAATTTTCACATCTGTCAACACCTGCTTTCTTTGGGATTGGAATTATTATATTCTTCTTGAAGTCTGTGGGTATTTCGCCTGTCTCATACATCTTGTTCACCAGATGGTAGAGTTTTGTCATGACTGGCTCTCCCAAGGCCATCAGTAGTTCTAATGGAATGTTGTCTACTCCCGGGGCCTTGTTTCGACTCAGGTCTTTCAGTGCTCTGTCAAACTCTTCACGCAGTATCTTATCTCCCAATTCATCTTCATCTACATCCTCTTCCATTTCCATAAAGACATTACATAGTGAAAAATACATAGTTGACACTGAACAGAATTAATCAGTACAAAATATTTACTTAATTAATTATTGTGTTACAAATTCCTTAATTTCTGCTACTTCGTGATCGCTCTTCTCATTCCTGCTACTACTCATTAATTTCGTCTTTCTTCGATTTACCCTGACTCCATGTTCTGTACTCATTAGACTGTTCATTCCATTGAACAACCATGAAATTCTTCTTCTCTTTCACTGAGGATAGGAATGTCATCAGCGAATGCTATCATTAATATTCTTTCACTTGAGATTTGAATTTCACTCTTGAACCTTTCTTTTATTTACGTTATTGGTTTTTCGATGTATGGATTGAACAGTAGACACGGAAGACTATATCCCTTTTTAATCCGAGCACATCGTTCTTGGTCTTCCATTATTATTACTCCTTTTCGGTCCTTGTACAGATTGTATATTACCCACATTTCTCTTTAACTTTTCCATATTTTTCTCAGAATTTTGAACATCTTGCCCCATTTGACATTGCCGAACATTTTCTCCAGGTCGATAAATCCTATGAGCTTGTCTTGACTTTTGACTTATAGCAACTGTAATATCTGAACTGTCTTTGGAGTGTCTTTACCTTTCCGAAAGCGAAATTGAGCTTCATCTAACATATCAATAGTTTTCTTTTCCATTGTTCTGTATACTGTTCTTGTTAATTCCTTGGATGCTTGAGCTGGTAAGTTGATTTTACGATAATTCTCGCTCTTGTTGACTGTTGCAATCTTCGGAAATCGATGGATGAAGTTATTGCCTAAATCAGATGATATGACTCATTCATTCTACACACCAACTCGAATAATCGTTTTATTGCCATTTTCCTCGACGATTTTAGAGCTTTTGATCAAATGTTATCTGCACTTTCTGCCTTCCTTTATTTTAAGTCTTCCAAACCTCTTTCAACTTCTGATTAGAATACTTCTCTCCTATCCTTCTATAACGACTCTTGTTACTACTTCTAACAGTTTATCGGACATGTTTTACCCATCACAGACGCCTTCAGTGTATTCTTTCCACATATCCGCCTTCTCCCCAGCATTTAACGGTGGGATCCCCATTGCATTCTCACTGTTTCCACCATTTCTTTTAATTTCACCGATGGTTATTTTGACTTTCCTGTACTTTGGAGCAGTACTTTCGACAATCGTTTCTTTTTCGATTTCTTCTCTTTTTCATTTAACAATTTCGCCTTAGCTTCCCGGCACTTCTCATTTATTTCAGTCTTAAGTGACATGTATTTCTTTATTCCTGAATTTCACTGAATAGTTCCATACTTACTTTTTCATCAGTGAACTGAAGCATTTCTACTAACCTATTCATTATCTCAGTGTACCCCACTTCATTATGCACTGATTCTTCCTAACTAGTCTTTGAGACTTCAGCCTACTCTTCATCACTACTAAATTGTGATATGAGTTTGTATTTGCACCTGATTACGCCTTAAAATCCAGTATCTGATTTCGGAATTTCTCCATAACCATGACGTGATCCAACTGAAGTCTTCCTGTATCGCCAGGCTTTTTCCAGTAATAACTCCCCCTCTCCTGATTCTTGAACTGGGTATTCGTTATGACTAGCTGAAATTTACTGCAGAACTCTATTAGTCTTTCACCTCTCTCATTACTAGTACTAAGCCCATATATTCCTGTAACACTTTCTTCTACTCCCCTACTACTGCATTCCAAATGACTATTAGATTTTTATCTCACTTTACGAACTCAATTACCCGTTCAATATTGTTGTATACTTTATCTCTTCATCCTCGGCTAGCTATGTGGGCATGTACACCTAAAGGATCGTTGTTGATTTCGGTTTGCTGTCGATTCTGACAAGAACCGTCCTACCATTGAACTGTTCACAGTAACTTCGTCTCTGTCCTACCTTCGTGTTCGTAACGAATCCTACGCCCATTATAAAATTTTCTGCTGCTATTCATCTTACCCTATACTCATCTGAATAGAGATTCTTGTCTTGAACTAATACTCTTTCAATACTAGCACGTAGCTTGTTGCTTAGAACATGAGGAGAGAATGTTGGGAGCAGACTGCCGGTGTACTAGTATTAATTATTACATACATTTCCCTACTGTATTAAAATATCTGGGTTGGATGGGGTATTTTATCTATCCAGATCACAAGCATTAATTCTGATAGGAAGTAAAACAAATGCATAACTTCCAGTGATGTATATCTATCACAACCACGGTGCTTATATACTGGAAGGAAGGAAGACTAGGGCTTAGCGTACCGTCAGTAACGTTGTCTTTGGAAAAGGAGCATAGGTTCAGATTGTTTCAAGGATGTAGAACCATCCCGGCATTTGCGTGGAACGGCTTAGAGAAACCACGGAACATCTAAATCAGAACGGTCGTACGCGGATTTGTACTCTCGCGTTTTTCTCCCGATAGCGAGTCCGGTGTGGCTATATTGCAGTTAAGTTCATTTGTCAAATCAAACTCTCAGTCTACAACTTAATTTTTTTCTTTTCTGTTCTGTTGTCCGCTCGAGCTTGAGGTCAAATTAAAAGTTTTATCACGTCATGCTGCGTAATATATCTTACACAAATCGACTATTAAGTCAACACCTATGGTCGCGGCTCACCTTAAATATGAAGGTAATTCAAACTCCGACTTCCCATAGGTCGTGATTTACGATTCCTTCAAATCATTTCAAGGGATGCCACAATTCTCTGCTTAGTAAGGACACTATCGACCCCTTAATCTTTTGTTTTCTAACTGAGATGTTCTGTCAACCTTAAATGATCCACCCGCTTTTTGTAATTGAGATAATTCAGAGAGAAAATTGAATTTTTTTAGTATATTTTAGTATTTTCTTTCAAAATCAGTGTCTATAGATGTTATGAATACAGTTTTGTCCAAACATTACAAGCGGAGCATGCTTGTCCTAAATTTAGGTATTTTCATTTATGCACATATCAGAAATACAAGTATTATATATACTGTTATGACTATCTTATGTACTTAGGTATTAGTGAATATAGGATACAACGTAGATACATTTTTCGGTTGGTCCGTTGGTCCGCTTAACTGCAGGCTGTAATTGTCCATGGACGACAGTAAAAGGTCCCGCGATTATCAGCTTATATTCTTGGGATCTATGTTGTTTCCCGATAAGCATAACTTGTAAATTTAGCACATCTACGACATTTCTACGTACGTGGTTATTCTAAATGATTGTTCGGATTTCATGATTTTTCCTTTAGTCAGTGGAGAACGTTCGCTTATTACCGATGGATGGATAGACAAAATTTCCGAACTGAATTTTCTCTATGCATCGGAAGTGAGCTAATATGAAACTACCCTGTAGGTTAAAGTTGTGTGCCAGACCGAGACTTTCGCGGGCGAGAGCTCTACCGACAAGGCTATTCAATCACAACTCACGACGCCCCCTAACGGCTTTATTTCCGACAGTACCTCAACTCTTCCAAATTTAACTGAAGTTCTCCTGCCTAGATGGCTGGAGTAGCACTCCTGCAAGAAAGGCTACTGGATAGACATGGCTTAGCAACAGCTTTTGGGATTGTTCCACATCCCACATGCGAGTGCCGGTCCGACACATAGTTTTAACCTCCGCAGCAGTTTTAAACTCTTGCATTATTGTTCTGTATCAGATGTAACTGCCTCTTTTAATGTCAGATGCCAGTTACAGCAGTATTTACAATATTATGGACAGTGGTAAGATCACAGGTTTTTGTGCTCTTGAATATCATCAGTACCATTTTGTTATGATAGTTCAACGCCAGTTTCGAGCGAAATACAGAAAGGTTCCTCCCTCTGATGTGTCTGCTTGCAGTTTGTTATCTAAATTTTAGAATTTCCGTTGTTTCTACAAAGATCGACGCAGTCGGCTTCTAGCTATCTAATAAATAGTAGTCAATTCTGCCAGGGTAGAATATCTCTGTAACCGTAAGGAAACGATTACATGAGGTAGCAGGGAACTGAATTTACCTCAAACCACTTCATGACTTGTGTTAAGAAGGCGCCTGGAGGTTAATCCATACGACTTACAATTGTGTCAAGCTGTCAATAGCAATAATAAAAGCCTACTTGTGAAGTTCAGTGTCACACCGTAAGTGCGCCTAGAAGAAGATGGTTTTAGTGACAGACCAGTTTTCAGAAACGAATACAACACCCTCATTGGCATTGTAGCGAGAAGGAATAACATCTCTGGGCAGTATCACTAACCTGGTGTCTTGCTGCTTTGGTAAGTCCCTCGTAGAACAGTAGTAGTGTTCAGTCGCCATGTTCCATGTAGGTGGTGATCCTGCTAAAGTGGAGTGTTTAGGAATGCCAGTTGTTAATTGTCAACAACGTTTGAACTGTACTTGTTTTAATACAGAGATTGATTTGTCACACACGTCACAGAATCAGTATTTTCAATATGGTGGCTCTGGACTACGCCGTTATATTCGACCTATTACAGACATTAACACAGTTTTCCGACTGTACATAATGATAGACACTGCCCACGACACGAGGCGTTCTTATAACTAATAACTGCACTTTATATCTTCATTAACACCCCCCCTTTCTCCCTCAGCCAATAAGGACACTTCTCTCGTTTCCTATATATATATATATATATATATATATATATATATATATATATTGTGACGCATGTTTGTCTCGGAACACTGTCTCAGATTGTAAGATCCTAGTCCCGAATTGTCGGATCCTGTTCCTCCTAAGGTTGCACAGCATAGCCTCCTATGATTTAATCACTAATGCTCCTTGCTGACGCTTAATTGTTATATGTGCATGTAGTCTGGCTGCTTCTGAGCATTCCCGATCGCATAAATATGCGTAATATTTGGCTTAAACACGTGAAGAGAATGCATATATGCATTACATGAAGACACCTATTAATGTGAAAAGAATGGTTAACAAAACAGACAAAAAAATCTTTGGACAGCAAAAATCCCTGAGATGTTGGAGGCATATGTGGGATGATGTAGACAATTTTACTTCATAGATAGAACGACAGCTGAATCACCAATAAATAAATCAATGGTTGTATTTTCATCTCTGGTTTATTGAACAGGCGACCGGTTTCGGCATTTCATTGTGACATCATCAGTTGTTCTACGGTAACATAGTGGCTCAGCTTATATCGCCTGACAAAATGTTATCTAAGAGGAACCAGCATGCGCACCAGAGTAAGTAAAAAGGCTATACACTATAAAACCATCTGTGCCCACATCAGGTGGACTGTCGTGTAGAAATGTGACGCATAACAAATGGGCCACATATTGCTCTTATGTCACGTAATATTGAGACATGTGGAGTACCAATACAAGAAAATATAAAAAATTTAAAACTAAAAATTCTCTTTGAAAACCATGCAAAAAACGTTTGTGAGTTATAGTGCACAATAAAGTAAGATTCATTCTACTAGGTCAGTTGCACTCTACACATTTTTTACACCGACAATCTTTTAGAGTAGTTTTCTATTTAGTTTCGTTGATTTAAATGTTCAGGATTATTGTAACTAGATCCATGCTATCGATAGAGTTTGAAAATGGATTGTTCACTTATTGTCGAACTGGTACAGTAGCCTACAAGTCATGTTCAGCGATTACTGACATTGCCCTTCGCCTGGTTTGCAAAACACCGTGAGTTATCAGATTTCTATTCCATTCCGTTACGCGTCGCCCAGGTCTCTGCGGCCTATTTGACTAGCAGCCTTTTGAAACCCCGTTTTGGCACGCTGCATTCATGTCGTCACTGCTAACAAGCGGCACGTGCGTGTTACGGCGTTGGCAATAAGCCAACGTTAGCAGATACACTTCCGCTGTAATGTCACAATGAACATGACGCGTCTGTTCTCGCCAACTAAACAACACCTAGCGGGCAGTTCAGGCGCTACACTGACTACAAACCCTTATTTATTTAATATGTAACAGCATAGGCATCTTCTATTTGTATAGTTCATACAATCGCATGGTCTATTTTCATTGTTTTTGGAGCGACAATATTTCAGTACTAAACGCAAAAAACAACCGTCATGCGAGCTTTTCATTTAACTACGCCTTCTATCAATACGTAGGCGATTCATTGTGACGCTCACTTCACCACTGCTATAGTGAAACAAACAAGCCAAGGTCTCCAGTAGAGAAGGAGATGCTGCGTTGAATTCTCCAAAAGGTCTCCCCTGTTTTGAAATCTGGTCCACTTCAGAGTCTTTATCGGTGCAGTGCTGGGTCAAGCGATAGATAGGCTGACAAATCACAGTCATGTCGTATCTGGCCAAAGAACACTGAATTAATTTTGGAGGATGAGCGGATGCGTTATCGTGGTGAAGGTTCCAACTGCCCACTGTCTGCAAGTCCGGCCATTTGCGTCTCACTGATTCTCGTAGATGACGCTGAACCTCTTGGTAGTACTTCTTACTGACATTAGTTCCTTCTGTTGCGTATTCGTGACGGAGACAAAAACGACTGTGAGCATGAGTTTCACATTCCAGCAGACCTGCGTTGCATTTGGGGTCTCGGGTATGATGGCTGCTTCCACTGTGATTATTGGAATTTTATTTTATGGGTTGTACCCGTAAATACAGTAGTCATTAGCAGTGGTCACTGTGTTAAGAAAGTTTGGATTACCTTTCATATTATACGGCATGTCCTGTAAGATTTCCGAACGAAGTTACTTCTGCTCGCTTGTTACCAACTTTGGCACATAGTTTGCTGAGATCCACCTGAGATCCAAATGTTCCATTAAAATGGAGTGAATGGATCCAGTACTAAGTTCTACCTCGTCTTCAAGTTCTATGACCGTGATTCAACTATACTGCATCGCATGGGTCCTTACTTGATCAATAACAACCTCATTTGCAGATGTTCAGGGCTTACCTCAAAGTGCTTCACCCATCGTTGATGAGCGGCCGTCTTTGAAGCATTGTCTCACCCGTTTGTCTGTGTGGTACCCAATGCTTCAGCTCCAAACACTTGCCGAATCTTGTGCGGTGATTTACCTTGAGAGTCTCAAAATGTAATATAAATTTTGATTGAAAAACGTTGTTCCTTTTTTTCTATCGTTTTACCCGCAGCACAAAATCGACGGCTACAATTTACACATGTTCATTTGTCAACGGCTAGCAAACGACCGGCTGTTTCCGCAATCGTTGAAAATGTCACGCATGCACAGTACGCATGTGTACCAACGCAGAGAGCGATCTCCCGATACCATTGTTGGTTTCAAGAATAAAAAATAATGTTGGTTCCAAAAATGGCTCTGAGCACTATGGGACTCAACTGCTGAGGTCATTAGTCCCCTAGAACTTAGAACTAGTTAAACCTAACTAACCTAACGACATCACAATCTCCATGCCCGAGGCAGGATTCGAACCTGCGACCGTAGCGGTCTTGCGGTTCCAGACTGCAGCGCCTTTAACCGCACGGCCACTTCGGCCGGCCAAAAATAATGTTGGGCACTTTTTGAATAGACCTCCTAATGCTGCTGCTACTAATACCGGTTCCCGGTATTTCACTAACAAACTTAACAGTCAAAATGTTATGCACTGCCAATTAGTCGACCTTTTAGTGTTAGGAATGATGATACAAACACAAGGACAACGCAACACCCAGTCACCGAGAGGAGCAAAACTCCCACCTGGCAATGTTAAAAACTTCAAACCGAAAAAGATAATTACATACCCCTGGGCGCCAGTACGCAACTAATTAAGTGGAACTACAGTTCGCAGTACGTGTCCCACGTCAATGAACGTCCCTACCGTCATTCCGTCAATCCGTTTTTGTTTCTTCATCTATGTCAGTCATAACGCACATGCAGATCAGCTACCGTGGTGTGTAATTTCACCTTTTGATTCTGTCTCTCCCAGTTTAAATTTTTCTACATTTGTTTCAACTGCCATAAAGAAGCATCGTAACTGTCACAAAACTGTTTCTTCTATTGTTATTGTTCTTAATAAAATATTTTCTATTTTATTTAAATCCGCCACTGCAGGCGAGGTCACTAGCGCATTCTTGAGCTGTGGCGTTCGACTCAGAGATGGCGGATTCCAATCCAATGGAGATAAAAATTTTCCCTTCTATTATTCGACGGCAAGCGGGGAAGGGTGGGTGACTGTAAATTTCCTGGTCAACAGAGTATTCACCAATGTCGTGGATTAGGATCCAAACACCGAGAGAGCAGGTGCATCGGGAAGGTACTGGAATTATATTCCAGTTCTTAATTTTCCTATATCACATCGTGTGAATGCTGGCCTGAGGTTGGTTTAATAGTTCTGGTATTTTTGCATGAAAGAATTGGGAATTTTTGTTGGGCCTTCATTATTGCAGTTCATTATTGACAGCCGTCTGAATTGGTCAGTATGTCGACTGCGATTAGAAATGGAAAAAACTGAGTTTCCTGATAGTAAAAAATATTTTCGTTTGAAGGTTTGGACTGCCACACAGATCAAAACAGAATTGGATGAAATTCACACGGGCTCTGCACCATCGTTGAAGACCGAATACATTTAGAGTTACCTATTTAAACGTGGTAGGGCAAGCACCAAACGGGAAACGCGCTCCAGTCGCCCAGTCGAGATCACCACAAAGGAAACCATTGACAAAATCCATGATACGGTGACGTAAGACTTTCGGCTAAAAATTCGTTAGATTACAGCCACTGCGGGCATCTCAACTGAGCGAGTACATAACATCACGCACGAAAATTTGGCTATGGAGAAGCTGCGTGCGACTTGGGTGCTGCAATTGCTCGCAGCTGACCAAACGCACATGCGGAACAACATTTCAACACACCGTCTGGCGACGTCCAACTGCAGTCCGCATGAGTTTTGTGCCGATTTGTGACTGTTGATGATACCTAGATCTATCATTACACAACAGAGTCAAATGGCAGTCGAAGCAATGGTCAAAGGCTGATGGAAGTTCACCGAAGAAGGCAAAGATCATTTTTTCAACTGTTAAGGTGACGGCCACTGTTTTTCAGGATTCCCAAGGATTAATCCTCATAGATTACTTCCACAACTGCAGAGCGACCCCATTATGCTTCATTGTTCGAACTGTTTAAAACTTGCGTTGGCTGGACAGAGACCAAGATTGGTTCACAATTAGGAGGTCATTCGGCAGGATAACGCACCATCCCACACAGCAGCGATAACAATGGCGAAAATGCATAAACTGGCTTTCAATTGGTTACTCGTCCATCTTGTTCACTAGACTTAGTCCCAAGTGAGTTCCTCCTGTTCCCCAAACAAATGAGGAAGCAAAATTTGCAGTCAACGAGTATTTTGCAGAATTTGAAAAAAACTATTTTTCAGATGGGATGAAAATGCTGGAGGATCGCTGGACCAAATGTACATCCATCAAAGGAGATTTTGTCGTGAAATAACGTGAGTTGCTTACGAAGCAAACATTTGTTCTTGCTTTTTTACGAGACTTATCAAACCACCCTCGTAGCCAGGGTTACTAATGCAAGCTTGAGCGGTGGCGTTTGACTCAAAGGTAGACGATTCAGAATCGACGGAGAATTATATTTGCCCCGCTATTATTCAGCGACAAGCGCAAATCTTGGTTTGGGTTTCCCGTCAGTTCCCTACATCTGTATCTAAATGGATATTCTGCAAATCACATTTAAGTGCCTGGCAGAGGGTAAATCACTTACGGCGAATGCCACGCTGGCTTTTGGAAAAGGCACTGTTGATTGCCTTTCGCGTCTTTACCAAATTCCGAGTTGTTTTTCGTATCTAACAACCGTGTCTTCGAGAGGATGTTAAACCCTCCTTAATTTTTCGTTTAGATCCAAATTGTTGTGTAGTGTCTCTTTCAGCGAGCACGTGCGTCACTGCTCATGGTGATCCGACGTCGAATGCGCACATTTCACTCAATGGTCTCCTTGGTGCTATTCGGAAGTTATAAAACTGTATCTCAGCACTTGGTTTCATCTTCTGTCTTCTCTTATGAACATGGGAACACAAACACGTTACACCTAAAACCTGTTCTGTAATTATTGGCTTTCAGATCAACCACCGTTTTCAGCGTCCTTGTATTCTACAATAAACCACATTGTCTGCCAATTCAATATTTCAGCGCAGTTCCATAACCATATATTCTCAGAACCATTGCTATTTCCCGCCTTGGTAGCCTTGTTTTGTCCCAGCGTCAATCCACCAGCCGGCGCAACTACAACCCTATTGTACCCAATCCCCATATTTTACCCAGTCCCCATAACAACCGTCGTAGGAGCCTGTTCCCTAGACTCATTCGTGACCTTACATGTTTCTTTCTTCCTGCCACCGCCAACTTCAGTTTCCTCCCTAAAATCCCCGGCCACTTTGCTCCTAAGGATCTCTTGACATTAGCCGATGAATCTGTTATCTGCGTATCACAGTGTAGTCTTATAATCTCCAAACTTCGTCTTACTACCAATTTAAAAAAGCTCAGCAACAGCATCTCTTACAAAATCAACGACTGAATGTTCACATTGCAGACAATAGTCAAATCAAGGTTGTCAGTTTTAATAACACCACCAGTATACCATTATATATGGTTCCAAGTGTGCTGACTCCTACGTTCTCCTACCGTTGAGACTCCCGCTCTCCTTACCTCCATATGAGTGACTCCACTGACAGCACATGAAACGAAACGTCTGGGCATGCTCTTTGAAAACACCGTTTTAACATCTGCCGCTATGAGTTCACAATCATTTTTATCTCTGCCGCCGCTTGTTATTCACCTTCTAGTTCGGCAATATATGTTACGAAATAGCAGAAAACTGTCACTCATTATGAGTTGCCGGTTGCCTATCTAATGGTCTCTTGACCCAGCAAATATTCGATTTTTAGAATTATGTATAACTTCTGAGAACTGAATTCCAAAAACTGAATATGTGGTCGTAATCCGCTCGTTAAGAGGTATAGTGCTATGTCAAATGTTCAACAGAATAAGTCGCGTATTTAAGTTAGAAACTCTGTGCATAGTTTGAGCCAGCGTAATTTACTGCGTGAAATTTACCGAGAGTAGTTTCATCTAATATTAGGGACTGAGACCACTGATTATAACTGACCAATCTTCCCTCCTCCCTTCCACCGTCACTCACTACACTGACCTTGTACATGCGGCAGAACATCAGCATCAGGCATGACCTTTTAATTTATTACTCCTTTACTACCAACTCTGTTAGCAGCAGCTTTTTCAGACAGTATTCTAATACATCAATGAATGCACCTGCTAGATTATTTTATTGTACGACACACAGCTTAGAAGATATGAGTCGTACAAGTTAAGATGCGTCTAAACTAACTTCTCTTAAAATAAAGCTCAAATTATCCAAACTATATTAATCGAGTGTCTGATAATGAGAGCACTTAAAAACTTCCTACGAATTTTGAGTTTAATTTCAAATGTCTGCAATCTTCGTCTCGCTTACAGTTCTACAAAATAATGACGGGAAAAAGAGTTTATCACTTATGAAATTATCCTTCTTCGTGCGGCACAACTCCGTCACCAAGCATCACGATTTGATTCGTTATTTTTTTACCACTACTTCTATTCGCTCCTCATTTTGCGGACGCTATCCACACATACCACTGAAGATACATATACAATTATGGAGTAGTTCGGAGCACGGTTTAGTAGCCAAAATAACATTTCAGAAAAATGTGATCAGTTCTCAATATCGTCAGTATAAATATTGTTGCTGTTGTGGTCTTCAGTCCAGAGCCTGATTTTATGCAGCTCTCCATGCTACTCTATCCTGTGCAAGTTTCTGCAACTCCAAGTACGTACTGCAACCTACATCCTTCTGAATGTGATAACTGTACTCATCTCTTGGTCTCCCTCTACGACTTTTGCCCTCCACGCTGCCCTCCAATACTAAAATGGTGACCCCTAGATGCCTCAGAATGTGTCCTACCAACCGATCCCGTCTACTAGTCAAGTCGTGCCACAAATTCCTCTTCTCCCCAATTCTGTTCAATACCTCCTCTTTAGTTACGTGATCTTCCCATTTAAACTTCAACATTCTTCTGTAGCACCACATTTCGAAAGCTTCTATTCTCTTCTTGTCTAAACTGTTTATCGTCCATGTTTGACTTCCATACATGGCTACACTCCATACAGATACTTTCAGAAAAGATTTCCTGACACTTAAATCTACACTCGATGTTAACAAATTTCTGTTCTTCAGAAACGCTTTCCCTGCAATTACCAGTCTACATTTTATATCCTCTCTACTTCGACCATCATCAGTTATGTTGCTCCCCAAATAGCAAAACTCAACTACTACCTTAGGTTTCTCGTTTCCTAACATAAATCCCTCAGAATTACTTGATTTAATTCGACTTCATTTCATTATCCTCGTTTTGCTCTTCTTGATGTTCATCTTATAACCTCCTTTCAATATACTGTCCATTCCGTTCAACTGCTCTTCCAGGTCCTTTTGTGTCTGACAGAATTACAATGTCATCGGCAAACCTCAAAGATTTTATTTCTTCTCCGTGGAGCTTAATTCCTACTCCTAATTTTTCTTTTTTTTCCTTTACTGCTTGCTCAGTATATAGATTTAACATATCGGGGATAGGCTACAACCCTGTCTCACTCCCTGCCCATCCACTGCTTCCCTTTCATGCCCCTTGACTCTTATAACTGCCATCTGGTTTCCCTACAAATCGTAAATAGCCTTTCGCTCCCTGAATTTGATCCCTGCCATCTTCAGAATTTGAGAGAGAATATTCCAGTCAACATTGTCAAAAGCTTTCTCTAAGTCTAAGTAGGATTACCTTTCCTTAATGTATCCTCCAAGATCAGTCGTAGAGTCAATATTGCCTCACGTGTTCCAACATTTCTTCGGAATCCAAACTGATCTTCACCGAAGTAGGCTTCTATCAGTATTTTCCATTCGTTTGTAAAGAATTTGTGTTAGTAATTTGCAGCCTGGAATTATTAAAATGATAGTTTGGTAATTTTCGCACCTGTCAACACCTGCTTTCTATGAGACTGGAAATATTATATTATTCTTGAATGCTGAGGGTATTTGACCTGTCTCATACATGTTGCTCACCAGATGAAAGTGTTTTGTCATGGCTGGTTCTCCCAAGGCTATCAGTAGTTCTAATGGAAAGTTGTCTACTCCCGGGGCCTTCAATACATATTTCAGAATTATAAATTGTGTTTGGATGTCGAACACATGACTCTACTATACACGGTAATTCGAAATTCCTAATGCAGGTATATAGGGTTGAAGAGAGCACTCATTGGATGAAATATTGGTAAGGAACCCTTGTCCAGCGATATACGGCTTATATGTAAAATGAGTTTGAGGCTCGGGTCACTTTCAAATTTCTCTCTTCACAGTACGCACACAGCCGGCTGCGGTGGCCGAGCAATTGTAGGCGCTTCAGTCCTGAGCCGCGCGACTGCTACGGTCCCAGGTTCGAATCCTGCCGCGGGCATAGATGTGTGTGATGTCCTTAGGTTACTTAGGTTTAAGTAGTTCTAAGGCCAGGGGACTGATGACCTCAGATGTTAAGTCCCATAGTGCTCAGAGCCATTTGAACCAGTACACACACAGCGGAAAAATTGAGCTCTGATATGTATGCTGTAGAAACACGTGGTATGCCCAGCGTTTCGAGTACTTGTCCTCAGGTTCTCTACTCCCTGATGAAGTACGTCCTCTTCAGTACCGGGAATGGAGGGCGTCCGTACTGCACCGCAGCCAACCCTCCATGTTCCGAAAGTACCAGTATCTCGCAAACGTTGTTGTACTCGGAGGAAGATGTTATGCGAGGTCATAATTGCAATAGGTACTGACGGTGCGCCCTCTTTTCAGCAAGTGGGAGATTTGAAAGTGTTCCGATCTTCTAACTCATTACACATAGAAGCAGTACATTTCTGGAGGTGGGCTCCTTATCAAAACTTTATCTACTAAGTCCCCTCCACAACCCCTAGAAACCTCTATTAGGAATTTTGAATCACCCTGTATACCATAATTTTTAACCAATTAAAAAGAAATTAAGATGTCACTTGGACGTGGGACCTCAATTCTTTAAGACATCTGTTTGTGTGTCGGAAGGGGGAGTAGGTAGTGGGAGGGCAGGTTACTGTCAACATTAGAAACAGGAAGGAGACTTGACTTATCCTCTTCACTCCTGAGGTTTAAGAAATTGAAAATATACTATTATTTTCTTATTTTCCGAGAAAGCAATTCACACGAATGGCACAAAGGAAGAAGAAATATTTATTTTATAATTCCCTAAGTTATAACTCCACGTGTGGCCCCTTTAACGGCAACACCGATCGCCTTAAACGGCAATCGATGCTAACATTAAACCTCTGCAAGGAATTTTTGAGAAAGTTTTTACCGTGAGATAACCTAGTGGGAACAGATCAATCAAACTGGGATTCGTTTCCCAAACACATCAGCAGAGTATAACCAACAGTAAACAGGTGGGTCAGGAACAGACGTTCCCCAGCACAAAAGCAAGTTGTAACATTACACATTAATATCGGTCACCTGCCTCATTAGACATTCTGGTGTCAAACAATATAACAAAGCAGAAGGCAGTACTAAGGCTAACCTTACATTCCTTGAGACAAACACTAAACTCTTTCTATACACCTGTTCACACAGCAACACAGTAACCTAACACTGCAGCTAAATATACTATCAACTTGGAAGTCAGACAAACAAATGTGTAATGAGTTAGAAAACAGTAACATATGCCTCTCAGCAACAAGTACCTAAAATGAACTAGATGCAGCAGTTTATAGAACCAATCACCAACTCACATGAAACTAGTAGTAATAGTAAAGAGCGAAGAGGATGAAACGAATCTGATTTAAATAAGGGGGTCTGTTAATGATCAAATTCTGTAACAGCATTGCTTGGCACAGGGTCTCTATGCCCGTGCACTAACCACATTGCATTAGAATAGCTATAAATATTTCTTTCTTAAACTCGGTTTGAAGCAATCACACAGAATGCAAATTGAACCACAATGGCTCTGATGGAACCTTTGCTTCGGTTCATTAACTAATTAGCCTATTACATGTGGGACCTTAAACTTCCAGGCTTTGAAGAACCATGCTTATCAACAAAACTACACAAGTATGTATGAGAAACGGTAAGTATTCTCATCAATATAAGTAAATCACAACAAACTATAACTCTTTAAATAACAAATGTGCTTTGATAAGCAGTCTTCTAACCTACTCAAAATATAGTTGACTGTGCAAATGCCAACATAGCTTTAAATTCAAGTTCAAACACTTTCTCATGAAATGAACGCTGATAAAACTTTGTAATTCTGATCAAAGTGTATAAATGCGAAAATTAATAATCTTTTTCACTTCAGATCAACTTTACTATTTCCAGGCAGCTTTTCAAGTATGGTAAATTATTTAAAGAAATTCCTTCAGACTGATTTAAAAATGCAGTAGAAGTGAAGTATTTCTCAGACTATAAAACGGAACTTTCAACACCAAAACCCCGCACATTAGAAAGCAACCACACTATTTTTACTGCTGCCGAATAAGGCTTTCCACGATAATTTAGGACACTCGGAATTACATTCACTAGGGTAGAATTCCTTTCCAGATTTGTGATTTGGGATAACGACGGGTGTATGATAGAGTTTTTAGCAACACTACGATTGTTATTAACACCAACCAAAATTTGCAAATACCTATTCCATTTACAGAGTGTCACATATAAACAACTTAGTGGATGGCTGGTGGTACTGGTGGCGTAGTTTGCAATTGCTATTAACATGGCGGAGATGCAGTCATGGCAGTAATGTTGGTTTCCCCCTATTACAGATCTCCTTGGCGTCGGAATGATATATTTATAGGCCAAAAACCATGCCTTGACAATAGTATCACCAAATGTAATCCGAAGCCCATAAATACAGCTCTTAAGCTACTTTGGTCTCGAAACTCCAACAATATGAGCCCCACAATGAGCCGCTACTGTTAGCGAGATGTTAACCACAGCACTGCTCAGCACAGACTCCGTACCCGTCACAAAGTTACGAGTTTCCACTTGCGTGCCAACCACACCTTTTCCACTCCGCCAGGCTACTCAACTAGCTGCGTGGCTTCACCACATCTTTTACACTCAACCTTACGTTCCCTATCTATGGACCAAGTCATTTACAGTACATTATCATGGAGAATAACAGAAGTGATTTCTGGAGTTCCGCAAGGTAGTGTTATAGGCGCTTTGCTGTTTCTTATCTATATAAACAATTAGGGAGATAATCTGAGAAGCCGTCTTAAATTGTTTGCAGATGATGCTGTCGATTAATAAAGTCATCAGAAGATCAAAACAAATTGCAAAATGATTTTTAAAAATATCCGAATGGTGCGAAAATTGATAGTTGACACTAAATAATGAAAGGTGTGAGGTCATCCACATGAGTGCTAGAAGGAATTAGTTAAATTTCGGTTACACGATAAAGCAGTCTAATCTAAAAGCCGTAAATTCAACTAAATGCCTATGTATTACAATTACGAACAACTTAAACTGGAGGGAACACATAGAAAATGTTGTGGGGAAGGCTAAGCAGAGACTGCGTTTTGTTGGCAGGACACTTGGAAAATGTAACATATCAACTACGGAGACTGCCTACACGACGCTTATCCGTCTTCTTTTAGAATACCGCTGCGAGGTGTGGAATCGTTACCAGATAGGACTGACGGAGTACATCGAAAAAGTTCAAAGAAGGGTAGCACGTTTTGTATTATCGCGAAATATGGGAGAGAGTGTCTCAGAAATGATACAGGATTTGGGCTGGACATCATTAAAAGTGAGGCGTTTTTCGTTGCGACGGAATCTCTCCCAAAATTCCCATCACCAACTTTCTCCTCCGAATGAGAAAATATTTTGTTGACACTGACATACATAGGGTGAAACGATCACCACGATAAAATAAAGGAAATCAGAGTTCGTACGGAAATATGTAGGTGATATTTCTTTCCGCGCGCTATAAGAGATTGCAATAACAGGGAATTGTGAGGGTGATTCGATGAACCCTCACCCTGGTACTTAAATGTGATTTTCAGAGTATCGATGTAGATGTAGATGTAGATAATATAACAATCATTCGAATAGTTATTTAAAACCATAAGCTCAGTTTAAACAACCTCGTTCAAAAAATTCACATAACTGAAACACGTGTACACAGTCAAAGAATTCCCATGACAGATACAACACTCTATATGAGCATCGCTACAAAAAGACATAGCAATATCGATAAAGATACAAAATAAATCGAAAATATGTGCTAGACACCCAGTCTCACTTATCGTGAAAATGCCTTTGTCTTGTATTTTCTCTTCCTGTTACGGTAAAATATTTATTTGAAGCAGTTATCTACATATGCTAATGTACACAGAAAGTAGGTTCCTCAATGTCAACAGTTATATTATTATCAATACAGGTTTTTGTTGATAATTTCTGGCAAGTAATTATTTTCTACTCCCACTAAAAAAATCTTTTCTTTTTAATATAAGCTTCAAAACCGTTATTTTCCAAAATACAGAGATAAATTTCACATTTGGTGCACGTGACTCTTGTCTTGGAATTGCAGCTAGGTTTCCTGCACTTTGAAACGTTCTTTGCAGTAAGGAAGTTTGGCAGGTGCTCAACAATGTAAAAACTAGCTTCTGCAATTGGTTGCAAAAAAGCTCTTCTTCACTGTTTACTCAGATTTTCTACATCATCTACATCTTCACTGGCAGCGAAACTCACTGTATAAGAATTTCCTCTTCTCCTAGCAACTAGCATGACATATTTGTAATTAATTATATCTTTACCATTATGTATTTTGTAATCAGTCACTGAGAGTCTGTTTTGTTTGGCAATTTGATTGAGCCTCATCTGTGGTACATCATCCAACAATTGACAATAACATGGTCTAAAAATAATTAAAGATCGATATCGGCCCCTTTACTGTGCGAACGTGACATCAGTAACATGATAAAACTCTATCACTAAGATCAACATCCCACATGTTTCCATTGTTGAGATTCACTCTCATTGGTTGTGGGTCATCTAAATTCTTTTTCTCGTATCTGCGTTATCACCGGAGGTCCATGTACGAGAGCGCTCGGAAATTGTGTTATAGCATTGAACAAAATTTTTGCGAATGTGAACTAATTCGTACAGTCTAGAATAGTTAGCGAATTTTAGATAAAGAACACAGATTCTCAGTATAATGTTTGGGGACAATAATTATCATAAGTATTTTCAGTATGTAGACGCAACTGTTTTCAGCATACGACCAACTTTAAACTAACAAACGTACTGTCCTTTGCAAGATTTGTGGAGAAAATAATAATGAACAAAGGCCCTCATTTGTAGTTCGAGAGAACGAAGAGGTTATGTATGGGAAAGATCTTGCTTTTTATATTGACTGATGTGGACCGCTGTTGATCACATTATATAAACATAGAAACAATCTGATGGCGCACAGCAATTTCAGCACTTTACGCAGAGACCCTAAGCTTATTTTGCTTACACTTTACGTCCATTTCCCAGTTGATGGCCTGAGAAAGCAAGGTAGGTAAACAAGACGGACCCGGAGAAGGGTAATGAAGTTTCGGCTGAAAGGCGTGCCTGCCACCCTGGAACACAATTTTCCGCTGGAGCGAAATTCGAGAGTTAACTCTGGAGGAACGCCGCGTCAAGCGTGCAGAGACAGGGGCGCAGCGATGGGTATATGACGCAAAGTGTTTGGAAGGAGGTTGACGGGAGGGGGGAAGCTGGGTCGCGTAAGATACTTGCTACGTTCCAAAGTTATTTTGTGGCACTCTGCAGTTACGAGTTTTCTGATATAGTCATCTATACTTCTTGTATTAAACGCTGCATATTGTACGATTAGGTAGTACGTGTACTGATTCTTCAACGTCGTCCGCCAGCAGGTAGGACAGTGACATAGCTACCAGAGCAACGTCTGTGTCTACTCTCTAATATCGAATGGTCACAACCAAAAGGGTCAGAGTAGTGCAAACGCCTGAAACAAGTAGGCAAGCGCGGTGTAGCCGCTCGGTCTAAGGGCGTCTTGTCACGGTCTGCGCGGCTCGCCCGTGTCGGAAGTTCGAGTCCTGAGGCATGGTTGTGTGTGTGGGTGTGTACGGCCAACCGAATGACTTTGAAAGGGGTCGAATTGAGGCCTTCCGAGTGACGGGATGGTCCTTTCGGAGAACTGCCAAACACTTTCCACGTATTGTTGTGCTAGCTGTGGTCGCGTGAACATTTTCCCACACGCAGACGAGGTTCTGGACGTCCACTCGGCACTGACGCCCGTCAGGATCGTCTAACTGTAATGGCAGCAGTTGTAGAATGTACAGCTAACACAGCACTACCACAGCGCTGATCAGAGGTCTAGTGAGCCCGTATGAATCAACAGAAACTGTTGCCAACTGATTTTTATCGGTGGAACTGCGGGCAAGCACACTTCTAACCCGTATTCCTCTCTCGCCACAGCGTCCATGTGTAGGCTTCGACAGGTGCCTTCGGAGGATCACTTGGAAGATGGAAAGGCGCGTCGCAATCTTCAGCGACGAAAGCAGATTCTGCCTATACACAAGTGATGGTCGATTGCGCGTCCGACGTAGACATTATGTGAGTGTTCTCGTAGAGTACATTCGTCTAAGACACGTTGGCCCAAACCCAGGCGTTATAGTCTGGGGTGCAATAAGCTACAACTCTCGTTCACCTTCGGTGTTTCTGGAGGAGACGCTAACCAGAGCTCTTTACGTACAGAATGTTGTGAGACCTGTTCTTTTGCTGTTCGTGCAACAAGAGCGTGATGTGTTGTTCCAACAGGATATTGCTCGCCCACACTTTGCCTGTACAACTCAACGTGCTCTGCAAGACCTGCAGCAACTCCCCTGGGCAGCGCGATCTCCAGATTTGTCTCCAATCGACCATGTGTGGTGATATGATGTGACGAGAAGTGACTTCTGCGGCTTCTCAAACAACATCTCTTACAGAATTACATGAATAGGTCGAGAGGGCGTGGCATAACATATCCCATGACAGTATTCGCGTTCTGAATCCCAAAAGTCAGTACCTGCATTGCGGCCCGTGGAGGCTACACCACGAAATAGTGTTGGTGTTTCAGCATGGGTCGATACCCAGTTACCTCAGAAGAGCTCGTCCTGTTGATCTGTGAACATTCTCACACACATGCCACATGCATTATTGCTACAATAAATATTGAGTGAAATGAAAACCTTTAAAAGTGTCTCTCCTATCAGTCGTCAGTCTTAGTTTCTGTAGGGTTTCGATAGATATTTACAGTTTCGTTTTTTCATTGTGTAACTGGAGTCAGTTCAGACAAATTGCGCTCATTGCCTCTTTAATTCGTCACCCATTGCCGATGCAAAGAGCGGTTTTTTTTTCTTCACAAATAAAATTATTTTTAATGGAGCAGTTTACGCGCCCAGTCGATAGAACGTTCACAGATTAGTCTAGTACGATATTTGGTTTATCGATATACATTATCAGGGACAATAACACTCGAAGACTAACCAGTACTCCAGCAGCGACAGCACTGCCAAGGCCCATGTTCCCTGCTACTGCCAAGCATGTAGTGCTTGTGAGTCCTTGCTGGATTGCTGTTTGTTATCTATGTTTTTACCGCCCTCTATGTACGTAAATAGTCTGACGGATAAGGGGAGCATATACCTGCCCCTGTTTACTGGTTATTTACTGGTAACGCTGCGGTGTACAGAAAGGTAACAAAATCCGGCTCTGGCGCACACCTCTGTATACGACTGCAGTGCCTCCAGGCCAACAAATAGAAAAGAAAACATTTGTGTGCTGACAAAATCATCTGCTTCCGATGAGTTCTTTACTCACAGGGCTCCTGAGTAAGATCAAAACGCAGTGGAACGTCCCCTTGCTCGGATGATTGCTAGGATCCGTCGCGGCACGCCATCTATCAGATCACCAAGGCTACTGTGCTCAAAACTAACCCACTCCTCAGTGATGATGCTCCACAAGATGTGTTGGATATGTGATCTTTGTCGACTTCCAAACACGAATCGTTTCGATTGGTCCCACACGTACTTGATTGCGTTCATGTTCGGGGAACACGCAGTCCTCTCTATTCTGGTGATCCTAACATGTCGATAGGAAGTCTTTCATGAAAACAGGACGAGGAGCACGCGAGCTATCATCCATAAAAATCAAAACGTCACGTAACGTTGGCTATTCAATGCCATTACTATTTTCAGAATATGATCCCTGTATCGTAGAGCAGTGCAATTGCACTTAACAGTCACCTGCAACGAGTGCCGTGGCCACATGTAATGCCCACCCAAGGACATCACTCAACCACCACCTTGTGGCACCTGGACATACAGTGTTCTACGTGTTCGGTAATACCAGTTCGTCTCCAGACATTCTATGTGTGATTATCAGTGTACAAACGGATCCAAGTTTTGTCCGTAAACATCACCCGACGCAAATACTGGGCCGTCAGTGCAGCATGGTTTCAAGTGTATTATTCACGGAATTTATGGTGTAGTGGTGTACGATACGGCGCCCACCATTGTCTCTGCGAGTGGAAATTCGCGTCGTGCTGTCGTCTCATAGCAGTCTGACGCGATACATGACCTCCTGTAGCCTCCATATAACGCCGAATTCAGCTCTGCAGCAGCCGACCCACGGTTCGTTTGAGTCAAAAGTCGTAGATGCTGACAGTCCCGTGCACCTGTCGAACGGGGAGGGCGTGTGAGTTGTTGTAGGACCTCAGAACTAACTGTCGACGGGGACCGATTCCATGTCCCCGTCAAATCACTTTGACGCCGGTGAACACGTCGAGCAACCTCCTTGACTGACAGGCATTCTTCGTGTAAAGTGATGAAGTGCTGACCAATAGCCGCGATTTTCCTTCGTGGCATGGCGTATGTTTACTCTACTGTATCACATATATATCTAGGCGCTTTATCCTGGAACCGTGCGACCGCTACGATCGCAGGTTCGAATCCTGCCTCGGGCACGGATGTGTGTGATCTCCTTAGGTTAGTTAGGTTTAAGGGGACTGATGTCCTTCGATGTTAAGACCCATAGTGCTCAGAGCCATTTGAACCATTTTTTAATATATATATATATATATATATATATATATATATATATATATATATATATATATATATATATATATATATACGTCTAATGCGTCCCTATTCTCCCTTACTTTCATATGAAATGACGCAGTCCTTTCGAGTGTGGCTTCCTACGAGCAGGTAGCGCTCAAGGTATCTCTGTGATATTCATAAACTTCATGAGCGGTGACTTTTCGATCGGTATACGAACAGTCACTGTAGCAAAATACCTGCACGACATATCAGGGCGAGGCTAAATTTTTGTTTCTGTGTGTATAGTTTTCCTGTGAGAAAATCCTCCCGACGTAGTCTTCTCTATTGTCTGCCGGTGATGATGATGCCCATGCCGTTAGTCGTGTGCACTGGTGATGTTCACCATTCTCTAGGATTCCCGTGGTAGAAATCAGATACATTTCTCTCACAAATACAAACTTAGGTACCAAGTGCCCTTAATTGCTGTGTCATTGGATTTAATTCAGAAACTCCCAACACAATTACAACCAAATGTAAGCTGGCATTCGAAATTGGCAGGAATGATTTATTTTCGTTCTCAGCCATTTATATTAGTAACACGAAATTTTTATCAGACGTGTAAGTGATCGCTTTCATAAAGGCGTATTTTTAATTTTGTAAGAAATATGACTACTCTAATGGGATAAAAAACTCTAATCTTCCTGCATCCAGTGTATGCTTGTCGAAGGGAATCAAGTAAAAAGAAAATCGTTTGTTCCAAAATTAGTAATCGAAATTGGAAGAATGAAACACCATTCAATTAGCCTGCTACAGAAGTATGATAGTAGCAGCAGAAAATACCATGTACGTAGTTGGCTTTGAGAAAGTGAAATTCTTGCCATTGCAGTGTGATGGAATTCTCTAAACCCTTCCACGCATTCCGATTTTCTAATGTCGTCTACCGACGTTGCTCTAGGTCGTCGTCTATGTTTCTACTCGCCTCCATGTCATTTTTATCTGCGGTCGCAAGCACGTCCTCTACTTCAGTTTGTTCGCTGACCCATTTGTTTGCCTTACAGCTCCTCTATGTAACTTGGCCATCCTGAGTTTTTTAGCTCCTCTGTTAGCTGATTCTTGTCCTCAGTTGCCCTATATCCAAAAATTCGTTTACTGGTTCCATGACTTCATTAGTAATTTAGATAAAATTCCTTCAGATATTTTGTTTATATACTAGCTGTCTTAATTTAATTTACTATGAACCCTACTCTCATTCTGATTTTACTTATTCATTATATTCTTTGCTCATCTGTGGTCCATTAACACGTCCTTCAACCCCGTTTTCGCAGTTTGTGAATGTGAAAACTTGTTACGGGTAGGTTGAGAATAGTTTTGTTGAATTTAAAGGAAGAACTTATGGTTCAACACTCTGTCCATGACTCAGAGAGGCAAGGACGTGGAAGTAAATGGGCTGTTTTTTTCCTTCAGGGAACCGTCTCAGAATTTATCTTATTCGACTTAGAAAAATCACAAAATGGCTCTGAGCACTATGCGACTTAACTTCTGAGGTCATCAGTCGCCTAGAACTTAGAACTAATTAAACCTAACTAACCTAAGGACATCACACACATCCATGCCCGAGGCAGGATTCGAACCTGCGACCGTAGCGGTCACGCGGTTCCAGACTGAAGCGCCTTTAACCGCACGGCCACACCGGCCGGCAGAAAAATCACAGAGGACGGAATTTGTAACACGTTTCTCAGTCATTGCGAGCCCGTTCTGCTAACCAAGGTGGCGCCTCGGTTTGTTTCCTGTTGTGAAATCCCCTCGTTTGACTTCTCCTTGGGAAACTGTACCATTCACGAATGTATTCTTCAGTACAGTAACGTAGGTTAACCCATAGCGTATTTCTCGAGATCTATTAGCACAGAATGTGAAGGCGCAACAAACGCTTCTTGAAATCGAGAAGACGGCGGTTCTAGTGCCGGTCCAACGATCTTGGTGTAATTTAAACTAACCCATTTGTTGGATGTCATACTTTATGAGTAACTGTACTTCACACAATGAGACAGAGCGATTTGAGAGACAATGTTCTCATCAGTTTAGTACATTAAAATCTCCAACTTGTATCGTGACTGAATGTGGACCATGTGTTTAATTGGTGATGGTTCAGAGATCAATCTGTTTTATTTTAATTTTTGAACGCTGCAATTTTTTTGTTAATGTTTTTATTGTTTCAGTTACACTGTGACCCTACTCGTTTTATCTGTCCCATGCGTGTTTATATGCGATTGCGACTTTACCCGTGCATGACAAATAGTGTCAGAGCCAAGCATAAAGATCGAGAGCAACAGTGAAGTCTAACAAACACAAGGAATGTACATTTACGAGATTTAAGTTTGTGACGACTGGTCCCCAGTCCTAAATAAGGACATGTGATAATCGTAATTACTCTGCAGTTAACACTATTGCAATACATTCGGACACCTACTAAAGTGCATTAATATGTGGTATGTAAGCCCTTCGCCTTTCATCACTCCACATCGCTCGTTTTCCAGCATCCGCTGTCCTTTGGCGTCGCTATTTACACCAGCTCAAACATCGCTTGGGATCGACAACAGGAATACGTGGCGTATGAGGAGGTCCTCAACCACTGTACCACATTCCTTTCAACTCCCTTCGCGGAGTCATTGAGCTAGCTGGACAACTGGTAGCACTTTGGAGCGATTTTATACAACCAATCTCCACAATGATCGATGGGCCCTGTCCGTTACTGCCTGATTTTCTTTCAGCTTTGGTTATTTTTTTACGTTTACACTTCGCAGTCACATCACCAATAATAGACTTGGACGACCTTAAAAAGGTGCAAGTGTCTCTGACGAATTTGCTACGCTGTAACATGCAGTGACTAGCCCTCGTTATAAATAACACTACTCCCCGACTCTTGGCGGGTCTGCCGGTCGTGGCATCTGGCGCTCAATACCACATGATATGGACGGTTCCAATACTTTTGATCAGATGGTGTAAGTAACTTTCTTTGGAAGAACAGTGGGACTGACATACTAGCAAAAGAAACCCCAAGGAATTAAGTAATCTTTATCAATGTGAAAGAAGTACATAACTGTAGCTGAACGTTATTATTATAAATTAAGTTCAATATCGTCGTCATGGTAACCTATACTTCTAATTATTATCCTAAGCACCTTTCATACGAAGCAAAATTGACGCTAACTTTTTCCATCCAGAAGTAATAATGTGGAGTTCTGATAAACAACAAACAAAGCTGTTTCACTCAAGATCAGAGAACCAAGGAACGCATTCCTTCACGGTAATTTAATACACTACACAATGAGGTGACTGAAATCAAGGTATACCTCTTAATACACTACTGGCCATTAAAATTGCTACACCTAGAAGAAATGCACATCATAAACGGGTATTCATTGGACACATATATTATACTACAACTGACATGTGATTAGATTTTCACGCAATTTGGGTGCATAGATCCTGAGAAAACAGTACCCAGAGCAACCACCTCTGGCCGCAATACAGGCCTTGATACGCCTGGGCATTGAGTCAAACAGAGCTTGGATGGCGTGTACAGTTACAGCTACCTATGCAGCTTCAACACGATACCACAGTTCATCAAGAGTAGTGACTGGCGTATTGTGACGAGCCTGTTGCTTGGCCACCATTGACCAGACGTTTTCAGTTGGTGAGAGATCTGGAGAATGTGCTGGCCAGGGCAGCAGTCGAACATTTTCTGTATCCAGAAAGGCCCGTACACAACCTGCAACATGTAGTCGTGCATTATCCTGCTGAAATGTAGGGTTTCGCAGAGATCGAATGAAGGGTAGAGTCACGGCTCGTAACACATCTGAAATGTAACGTCCACTGTTCAAAGTGCCGTCAATGCGTACAAGAGGTGACCGCGACGCGTAACCAATGGCACCCCAAACCATCATGCCGGGTGATACGCCAGTATGGCGATGACGAATACACGCTTACAATGTGCGTTCACAGCGATGTCGCGAAACACGGATGCGACCATCACGATGCTGTAAACAGACCCTGGATTCATCCCAAAAAATGACGTTTTGCGATTTGTGCACCCAGGTTCGACGTTGAGTACACCATCGCAGGCGCTCCTGCCTGTGATGCTGCGTCAAGGGTAACCGCAGCCATAGTCTCCGAGCTGATATTCCATGCTGCTGCAAACGTCGTCGAACTGTTCGTGCAGATGCTTGTTGTGTTGCAAATGTCCCCATCTGTTGGCTCAGGGATCGAGACGTTGCTGCATGATCCGTTACAGCCATGCGGATTAGATGCCTCTCATCTCGACTGTTAGGGATACGAGGCCGTTGGAAGCCAGCACGGCGTTCCGTGTTAACATCCTGAACCCACCGATTCCATATTCTGCTAACATTCATTGGATCTCGACCAACGCGAGCAGCAATGTCGCGATACGATAAACTGCAATCGCGATAGGCTACAATCAAAGTCGGAAACGTGATGGTACGCATTTCTCCTCCTTGCACGAGGCGTCACAATAACGTTTCACCAGGCAACGGAAGTCAACTGCTGTTTGCGTATGAGAAATCGGTTGGATACTTTCCTCATGTCAGCACGTTGTAGGTGTCGTCACCGGCGCTAACCTTGTGTGAATGCTCTGAAAAGCTAATCATTTGCATATTACAGCATCATCTTCCTGTCGGTTAAATTTCGCGTCTGTAGCACGTCATCTTCGTCGTGTAGGTATTTTAATGGCCAGAAGTGTATCCAGTCGAACTTGCTATTTACCCGGCGTGTCGTGGACTCACTTCGTTGGGTGTACCCTGCGGAAATATGGGCCGTGCTGCCTCTATAGCTGCCCATAACAGCGAAACGGTCGTCGGTGCAGAATTTTGAGCGCAAACTGATCTTTCGATTATGTCACATAAATGGTCGAGGGTATTCATGTCGGGAGATCTGCCTGGTGAAATCGTTTGCTCGAGTTGTCCAAATGTTCTACAAACCCGCCACGAAAATTTGTGGTGCGGTCACGTGGCACTTGCCATCCCTAAAAATTCCATCGTTGTGTGGGAACGTGAAGTCCATGAATGGCTGAAAATTGTCTCCAAGTATCAGAAATTAACCATATCCAGTCAACGATCGGTTCAGGTGGGCCAGAAGTCATCCCTAATTATTATGGAGCCACCACCAGCTTGCATAGTGCCTTCTTGACAATTTAGCCCCATGGCTTCGTGGGATCTGCGCTGTACTCGAATCCTACCTTCAGCTCTTAGCAACTGAAATCTGGACTCATCTGATCAGGCCACACTTTTTCAGTCGTCTAGGGTCCAACAGATATGGTTACGAGGCCAGGAGGGGCGCTGCAACCGATGTAGTGCTATTAACACAGGCACTCTCGTCGGTCGTCGGCTGTGCAGCCCATTGACGCCAAATTTGCTGTCCTGTCCTAACGGATACGTCCGTCGTACGTTGTCCCACATTGATTTCCGCGGTTATTTCACATAGTGTAGCTTGCCTGTTAGTACCTACAAATCTACGCAAACCCCACTGCTCCCGGGCGTCCAGTGAAGGCCGTCGGCCACTGTGTCGTCCGTGGTGAGAGGTAATGGCTGAAAATTGGTATTCTCGTCGTCGGGACTGTGCTGAGAATACGAAATTTCTCGGAATATTGAATTTTCTAACGATTTCCGAAATGGAATGCTCCGTCTACCATTTCGCGTTTAAAGGCTGTTAACACTTTGCCGTCCGCACATCTTGTACAAATTTATTCGCTTGGCGCCGGCAGAGCATATTTGTATTACTTGGTTTCTCTACGGCCGCTTGTCACCTTTCCGTTGATGACAGGCTTCAAAGACATTGACTTTTGCACACTTTAATTTTTCTGGAAATCCTTTATTTTGCCGTATCGTTCCACAAACTAGAATTTTCCTTTCAAATAACTTTTCTGCAACTTCTTCACTGTTATAATAATTACCCAAGTATAGGTGATACCACTTTCCGGAAGAAGGTGTCAATAGTTCCATCATAGCTTTTACCAAAGGCTGTCCTGCACCGGAATATATCTTGAATGAGGAAACGTATCCCGTACTCTAATTACACAGCATCCGAATAAGTATGCCATATTTCGTAATTTTCGACGGATTGTAAACTTTAAAATTTAATCGTCCACGCCATGCTATCATTCCTTCATCAATCTAGATGTTTTGACTTGGATTAAACGTGCCTTTAAAATTCTGGAAAAATAATCAGTTACGAATGCTACTTTGAAAAGCCGGTCGACATTATCGGGTTTATTGATGTTGTCGGAAAAATGTAAAAATGATAACATTTGTCTGAATCGGTTGCGGGACATCGTTTTGCGAAATATCGCTGTGTTTGTCAATGGATTCGTTGACCAATAATCATCGATCCTTGCCTTTTTGACAATTCCCATAAGGATAGCAAGCCCAAACCATTTTCTAAGTTCGGGTCCCGTAACGTCGACAAAATTCGTATTATTTCCCGTTTTCGTCTATTGCAATTTTGACTGTAGAATTTGTTCGTTTCGTTGCTAATATATTAAAATAGATTATTGCCAGTATATCATTCTACGATATCGTCGACGCTCTGTGTATCTTTGGGAAATATGTTTGGACATGGACATCCTTCAAATTTATTATTGTTCCTCGGTAAATCAAAATCTGACCACTGTGCACTGTTTTCTTCGTCCGATTCATTCGTATCAGTTGGCAATTCGTCTTCGACGTATTTCTATATCTACCCACGACTCTGCATCACTTTCATTTTTTTATATCCATTGTCTTCTTCCCAATCGACCAAGTCGTCCAGAACGTCAGGCAGGACGTCCGCGCATACATCGTAAATAATCGTATCGTCTCTTTCTTCTGCTGTGGTGAAAGAGCAGTAGTACATAGAAAAACAAAAACTTGTTAACGTGTGTAACTTTTTGTTACATAAACAAAACACCAACAGAATGCAATAGATACTAAAGTGCTGTCATGGGCCACTGCTCGATACTATGCACACGACACCCCCGTGGTGTCGCCGGCCACTGAGCGGTACTATGCACACGACACCCCTGTGGTGTCGCCGGCCACTGAGCGATACTATGCACACGACACCCCTGTGGTGTCGCCGGCCACTGAGCGAAACTATGCACACGACACCCCTGTGGTGTCGCCTGCCATTGAGCGATACTATGCACATGACACCCCTGTGGTGTCGCCGGCCACTGAGCGGTACTATGCACACGACACCCCTGTGGTGTCGCCGGCCACTGAGCGAAACTATGCACACGACACCCCTGTGGTGTCGCCTGCCATTGAGCGATACTATGCACATGACACCACTGTGGTGTCGCCGGCCACTGAGCGATACTATGCACACGACACCCCTGTGGTGTCGCCGGCCACTGAGCGATACTATGCACACGACACCCCTGTGGTGTCGCCGGCCACTGAGCGATGCTATGCACACGACCCTCCTGTGGTGTCGCCGGCCACTGAGCGATACTATGCACACGACACCCCTGTGGTGTCGCCGGCCACTGAGCGATACTATGCACACGACACCCCTGTGGTGTCGCCGGCCACTGAGCGATACTATGCACACGACACCCCTGTGGTGTCGCCGGCCACTGAGCGATACTATGCACACGACACCCCTGTGGTGTCGCCGGCCACTGAGCGATACTATGCACACGACACCCCTGTGGTGTCGCCGGCCACTGAGCGATACTATGCACACGACACCCCTGTGGTGCCGCCGGCCACTGAGCGATACTATGCACACGACACCCCTGTATGGGAATTCACTTTATACTTTTTAATCATACTTAAAAATGTTGTAACCCACTGTAGTATTACATCTACATCTACATCTACATTTATGCTCCGCAAGCCACCCAACGGTGTGTGGCGGAAGGCACTTTACGTGCCACTGTCATTACCTCCCTTTCATGTTCCAGTTGCGTATGGTTCGCGGGAAGAACGACTGCCGGAAAGCCTCCGTAGGAGCTCTAATCTCTCTAATTTTACAATCGTCATCTCATCGGGAGGTATAAGTATGGGGAAGCAATAGTTTCGATACCTCATCCAGAAACGCATCCTCTCGAAACATGGACAGCAAGCTACACGCGATGCAGAGCGCCTCTCTTGCAGAGTCTGCCACTTGAGTTCGCTACACATCTCCGTAACGCTTTCACGCTTTCTAAATAACCCTGTGACGAAACGCGCCGCTCTTCTTTGGATCTTCGTTATCTCCTCTGTCAACCCAACCTGATACGGATCCCACACTGATGAGCAATACTCAAGTATAGGTCGAACGAGTGTTTCATAAGCCACCTCCTTTGTTGATGGACTACATTTTCTAAGGACTCTTCTAATGAATCTCAACCTGATACCCGCCTTACCAACAATTAATTTTATATGGTCATTCTACTTCAAATCGTTCCCAGATATTTTACAGAAGTAACTGCTACCAGTGTTTGTTCCGCTATCATATAATAATACAATAAAATATCCTTCTTTCTATGTATTCGCAATACATTACATTTGTCTATGTTAAGGGTCAGTTGCCACTCCCTATACCAAGTTCCTATCCGCTGCAGATCTTCCTGCATTTAGCTGCAATTTTCTAGTGCTGCAACTTCTCTGTATACTACAGCATCATCCGCGAAAAGCCGCATGGAACTTCCGACAATATCTATTGGGTCATTTATATATATTGTGAAAAGCGATGGTCCCATAACACTGCCCTGTGGCACGCCAGAGGTTACTTTAACGTCAGTAGACGTCTCTCCATTGAGAATAAAATGCTGTGTTCAGTTTGCTAAAAGCTCTTCAATCCAGACAGACAGCTGGTGTGATATTAAGTAGGCTCTTACTTTGCTTATCAGTCCACAGTGCGGAACTGTATCGAACGCCTTCAGGAAGTCAAGGAAAATGGCATCTACCTGGAAACCTGTATTTCTGGGTCTCATGAACAAATAAAGCGAGTTGGGTCTCACACGATCGCTGTTTCCGGAATCCATGTTGATTCCTAGAGAGTAGATTCTGGGTTTCCAGAAATGACATGATACGCGAGCAAAAAAGATGTTCTAAAATTCTACAACAGATCGATGTCAGAGATATAGACCAATAGTTTTGCGCACATGCCCGACGACCCTTCTTGAAAAGTGGAATTACCTGTGCTGTAGGTTTCTAAAAGCTGCCAGAAGTTACAAATGTTGCGTCTCTACAAACACGAAATTCTCTACAGGATTGACTGGCGTGCATTCAGACACACCCGAGATCTCCCTGGCTCGCATTCACCGGGGTTGGTGCAAGAGGCTATCAGCTCAGTGACACAGTATTCTGATAATGTCACCTGACCACGTTTTACTGCATTAATTCATTTGACACTGAACTTCTTCTGGCGATCCATCTGTTTGCAAGGGAAAAGTTTGTTTAGTCCTTAAATAAGTACCCGCCTACTCTGGTGAAACACTACACGTTTCTCACGTAGTGTGTCCTCGAATTACAATAGTATACACAAACTTCACGTGTCATTCAAACTATTTTTGGGTCCACAGCAGACCCGAGGAACCGCCACGTGATGCAATTGTACAGAATGATAGTCTTTCCAACGTATTACTCAAGAATTCGCGCAGTCAGTGCGTAGTTATCATTCCGGTGAAGCTGCATGAGCAGCTCCACGTCGAACTCTTACGTTCATGTTATCACATAGGTCACCCTACCAGTAATTGCCTCTGCCTGCGAGTCTGGTCATCCTCACGGCCCTTCTTAACAAAGCAGAAAGATGACTTGTTTTCATCTCCTAATTTTGATTTGTTCAGAAGTGAATGGGATCGTAAATATTGATCTGATTTTGATCCGAATTACAGCTACAAAATTCTCTTTTTCAGCTTGTAGTGGAATGGTGTGAATAAATAAAGAGACAGCCAGGTGAATATCAGATACTGTGAGAGCATCGGAAACGGGAGTGGGGGAGGAGACCGGCTGGAAGCGGTTCACCGGGCTTGACAAGGATGACAAGCTGTCACAATACACTTTCGTACAAATAAAGGGCTAAACTGCGGCGAAATTCTTCCGATGAGCTGGCGCCCAGACTTCCGTGGTGCCACAGGCCATGGTCCATGCTGCATTACTACCTATAAAACTGCTATCCGTTGCGAAGCGAAATCAACGAATCACTGTACTGCGTTTAAACTGTGTTATGTCCTGTTTAGTACATATATCAAATAAATTATTCAAGACTTAAACGGTAGGTACAGAGAGTCTGTCTTCCACATGTCTTATGTGTAGATTAATTATGTTTTAAAACCGCAGGAATTATGCAAATAAATTCAAAGTTAAAGTGCAGCAGAGGGTGCCACTGGTTCTCGATTGGCCGTTAGAAACACTCGTTTTGCGAACTGTACTCGAGACGACGCCGCTCGAAAAACGACAGTTGTTCCTGGGCCCTCATGAGTGGCGGGTGCTTCAGAGTTGATGATCAATAGGTTTGAGTAGTGATGCACAACACTGGTGAGATGCTGCCAATCAGTTGCCTTTATGGATTTGTGTTTGGTCTCTCTCTCCAGCATGAGTTTATGTCGTAGCAACCTTAGTGTAAATCATTAATGCAGGATGCAACTTGAGTTTCCTGAAAGCAAATGAATACTGTATTGCAAATGGGGCGTGACTGTTGTGATAAAATCCATTCTTGGATTGACTTAGCTTTGTTTATTCCTGGTTGTTAACCGTGGCGACCATGGTATTTTATTAATTCCAGCTGATGTTCTTGCACTTGCTATATCCTGGGTGTTTGGTATACCCACTGTGCTACAGGGCACAGAGGTGTCGGTATCGGTTGGAACACTCGTCCCGGCTGGGGCTCTACAAAGTCGATATTACTCCTGTGATTTCCGCAAGTGACGGAATCTGCATGCCTCATCACAGTTCTGTAACTGCATCACATATGGCGTATTGCTATGCGCAAACACAAGGCATATGTTACCAATCAATAGGAACCATAAATCGTTTTTAGATAGTCTTAAGTTATTACAAAAAATTATACTCGGTTATGTGCGCGGACAAGGAAATGAAATAACATAGCCGCATCTCTACATTGGCTACGATGAATGCTTTCTCTGATATTCACTTACGTTTATTCTATCTGCTACTCGCTTATACAGTGATACGCAATGGCGTACAAGTAGTGCAACAGCTGTTGTGCATCTGTCAGTTCCCTTATGAAAAGGTTCTCCCCCAGCGGTTCTGCTCAGTTCAAGCACTACCGCCGACTCCTTCTCTCAAATATTACCTTCTTAATATGCCTTGCCATTTATCCTTACATACGTGTTTCCTATACTTGTGTGCTCTGTCTCTTACACATTAATTATACACTGATCTCCCACAATTTTATGACCACCTACCTAATAGCCGGCATGTCGCCCGTGGCACGGAGAACAACGGTGACGCGTTGTGGGATGGAAGCAGTGACTTCTTCGTGGGTCTGTACACACAAGTCGCTTAATTGCCGTAAATTCCGCGAAAGGGAGCGATGAGCTCTGACGCCACGTTCAATCACATTCCAGATGAGTTCGACAAAGTTCAGATCTGGTGAGTTGCGGGGTCAGCACATCAACTGGAACTCGCCACTGTGTTCCACGTTCCTCTTTACAACACACCTGATGTTGTGACATGGCGCATTATCTTATTGAAAATCCCACTGCCATCAGGAAACATGATCGTCATGGAGGGGTGTACGTAGTCTGCAACCAGTGTACGGTACTCCCTAGCCGTTCATAGTGCCTTGAACTAGCCTTACTGGACTCATAGATGCCCACGTGAACGTTCCCCAGAGCGTAATGAAGCAGACGCTGGTTTGTCTCCGTCCCACACTACAGGCATCAGGGAGCTGTTCCCCTGGAAGACAACGGATTCGCGTCCTTCCATCGGCATGATAAAGAAGACATATAAGGATTCATCTGACCATGCAACGCTCTGCCAATGCGGCAACATCCAGTGCTGATGGTCACGTCCCCATTTCAATCGTAGTTGCTGATGTCATGGTGTTAACATTGGCCCATGCATCAGTCCACCGCTGCGGGGCTCATCGTTCGGAGCGTTCCTTACAATGTGTGTTCCTGCAGATTGTGCGCTGCCCTTCATTGAAGTCTCATGTTAGTTCCACTACAATTCGCCGCATGACCAGTTTTCCCAGTCTGCCCAGCGTACAAATTCCGACATATGTAATGAGGGGGGTCACCGCCCAACTCCACGACGTCTGGATGTGGTTTCACCTTGGTTTCGCCACGTCTCAAAGATACTCATCACAGCACTGCTTGAACTCCCGACAAGTCATGCAGTTTCCTAAATTCTCGTGCCGCGCCTTTGGGCCATCACAATCTATCCTCGGTCAATCTCACATAGATGACGCGCCTTCCTCAATCTACACACGGACAGAACGCTCAACAGTACTTCAGGCACAGTCGGTGTGTCGGATCAGCGGTCATTCCTTGCCTGATGCTGCTACCGCCCGGGCGGGTTTATATCGATGGTAGGTCGGTGGTTATAATGTTCTGGCTGATTAGTGTACAATTCAAAGGTCGATCTACCCAACTTAAACGTAGTACCAGTGGAAATATCACACTCATGATCAAGTTTCTGAATGGTTATAGCTTAAGAATATGGAACGTCCTACAAAAATATTTGAAAACAGCCCTATCACTACAGCCCTATCACTACATAACGGAAGTCATTCAGTCGTTCCAAGTGTCAGAACATGCGTTAGGTGTCGGAAACCTGATGTTGAGAGCAACGTTCCTCTAAACGCTGCGAGGTAACTTCCCAAAGACATTCGACCTCACATACGGATCCTCTTCGTCAAAATGTCTTGGCTCAAACTCGTCTTGGGGTTGAACCGCACGTGTCGCATCACACGTCCAAAATTAGACACTTGTGACATTCGGTTAAATTTTCTGGTTGATGGCAAATTTACAAAATACAAAGTTAACATAACAAATAATGACAATAATAATAATAATATCGGTAACTAAATTAACGACCAGTAAATGATGTACCGTACGCCACACAGTTGCGATATGGTTAGAATAATGTTTATTCAGAAAGCAAACTAATAGCGAAAGTAGTCATATTTAGAGCTACTGTTACACTCGAGCGCATATCCATTTGACACAGTTCGAACATTCACCATATCATCGCGAAATACAAGTTATCTACACGAAAAGTTAGAGTTCACACCCAGCGAGCGGCTGCTCACCGCTCCGAGACTAAGTCCCGCGATACCACACAAAGCGAAATTTTCTAAGTCGTTTCACTTCCTAGCTGGCTGAAGACCGACTGTCCGCTTTCTCTCAATCCGAACTGTACCCTTTCGTCTCTCCAGCCGAACTGCCCTCTTTGGCGTCCAGTCCAGAACTGCCCTCTGCCCGTCTCCGGCAACGTTCCCCACACGCTAAACAGCTTCGCTCAACTGGCTAGCGTAGTTCCCTTTCCTGAAGCCGTTCAACTGATTGACTGCAGCTTATTCTGCATTACTTTACATTTTAACATATTTAAATAATCTAATTTTGACCACTTTCACGTTCTAAATAAAGTAACAATAATACCCATTACATACGCAATTGGCCATTAAAATTGCTACACCACGAATATGACGTGCTACAGACGCGAAATTTAACCGACAGTAACAAGATGCTGTGATATGCAAATAATCAGCTTTTCAGAGCATTCACACAAGGTTGACGCCGGTGGCGAAACCTACAACGCGCTGACACGAGGAAAGTTTCCAACCGATTTCTCATACACAAACAGCAGTTGACTGGCGTTGCCTGGTGAAACGTTGTTGTGATGCCTCGTGTAAGAAGGAGAAATGCGTACCATCATATCTCCAACTCTGATAAAGGTCGGATTGTAGCCTATCGCGATTGCGGTTTATCGTATCGCGACATTACTGCTCGCGTTGGCCGAGATCCAATGACTGTTAGCAGAATATCGAATCGGTGGTTTCAGAAGGGTAATACGGAACGCTGTGCTGGATCCCAATGGCCTCGTATCACTAGCAGTCGAGATGACAGGCATCTTATCCGCATGGCTGTAACGGATCGTGCAGCCACGTCTCGATCCCTGAATCAACAGGTGGGGACGTTTGCAAGATAGCAACCGTCTGCACGAACAGTTCGACGACGTTTGCAGCAGCATGGACAATCAGCTCGGAGACCATGGCTGCGGTTACAACGGATTAGACATGGTTAATGGAAAGGGGTGGCCGGATGCCCTTCCTGCCGCCACCCCATACCCCCAGCAGTCTGCGTCTTGTGTAAGTGAGGAAAGAGTGCGAACGTTTTCATATGTCTGTGAGTCGTGTAACTGAGGCGGAACGTGGGGACCAGCCCGGTATTCACCTAGCGGGATGTGGAAAACCGCCTAAAAACTACATCCAGACTGGCCGGCATACGGGCCCTCGTCATTAATCCGCCGGATTCGATCCAGGGCCTGCGCGCCTACCCAAGTCGAGGAAGCAGCGCATTAGCGCTCTCGGCTACCCTGACGGGTAATCGAGTTCTCTGACCTCCTCGAACCGAAATGTGCGTCTAAGCTATCTCTTTATAATTGTGCAGACCTTGTGCCAAAAGAAAATCCTTGTGCGATAAAACAAAAAGCAAACTACAATAAATCTGGAAATAAACATTTCAAATTACCCCTCCAAATAATCCAATAATCTAAACACAGATACACTTACTTCTTAACCTACTTTCCCGTACTCTTCCATCTCTAAACTACACATATCCCGTTCAACCCGCCCCTCAATTTAGTACTCGTCTCACAATAAATCATTAATTGCTTTTTCGCCCTACTTTCATTTTTCTCCTTTCTAGACCTCTCGCTATCTTAAAGTTCCTGTGCCAACACTTAGCAAGATTCTTATCCCTCAACTAACACTTTCCAAGTTCTTATCCCAGACGAGCCCCCAATTCCGAGATAACATCCCAAAGATGTTCAGGCTCACATGAGGATCCGCGCCCGCGCCCGGGAGGTAGCAGCATCAGGCGAGGAATGACCGCTGATCCGACACACCGACTGTGCCTGAAGTACTGTTGAGCGTTCTGTCCGTGTGTAGATTGAGGGAGGCGCGTCATCTATGTGAGATTGACCGAGGATAGATTGTGATGGCCCAAAGGCGCGGCACGAGAATTTAGGAAACTGCATGACTTGTCGGGAGTTCAAGCAGTGCTGTGATGAGTATCTTTGAGACGTGGCGAAACCAAGGTGAAACCACATCCAGACGTCGTGGAGTTGGGCGGTGACCCCCCTCATTACATATGTCGGAATTTGTACGCTGGGCTGACTGGGAAAACTGGTCATGCGGCGAACTGTAGTGGAACTAACATGAGACTTCAATGAAGGGCAGCGCACAATCTGCAGGAACACACATTGTAAGGAACGCTCCGAACGATGAGCCCCACAGCGGTGGACTGATGCATGGGCCAATGTTAACACCATGACATCAGCAACTACGATTGAAATGGGGACGTGACCATCAAACTTGTCTAGGGCTGGAACCGCACGTGTCGCATTACAGGCCATAAATTAGACACTTGTGAGTCTTTGGTTAAATTGTCTGGCTGATGGCAAGTTTGCGAAATACAGAGTTAATGTAACATATAATAATAGTAATAATTAAATTAACGACCCATAAATGATGTAGGCCATACGGTTGCGATATGGTTAGAATGATGTTTATTCAGAACGCAAACTAATTGCGAAAGTGGTCGTATTTAGAGTTAATGGTACACTCGAGTGCATATCCATTTGACACAGTTCGATCATTCACAATGTCATAGCTAAACAAGTCCAATTCTCCTGCTCGAAATTTACACGAAACGTTCGTGTTCACACCAGGCGCACAGCCGATCACTCCCCAGAGACCAAGTCCTGCTATAAAACACAACGCGAAATTTTCTAAGTCGTTTCACTTCCTAGCTGCCTAATGACCGAGTGCCCGCTTTCGCTTCTCATTCCGAACTGTACCCTTTCGTGTCTCCAGCCGAATTGTCCCCTTTGACGTCCACACCAGCACTGTCCTCTGCCCGTCTCCGACCGCGTTTCCCGCGCGCCGAACATCTTCGCTCAACTGACCAGCGCACTTCCCTTTCCTGAAGCTGTCCATCTGATTCGCTGCAGCTTATTCTACGTTACTTTACATTTTATCATATTTAAATAATATAGGCGAATGAAAAAAAAATTTTTGAAAAACTTTTTTACTTTGATAGCTGATCCTTATAGAGTTTTATGAGGTGAATTCAAATCTAGCCTTAGCTTTTTGTATCAACCATGGTTTTCGAGCTATATGATTTTTATTACATAGTATAAAAATCCTATGGTATCCGGTAAACGGGGAAATTAATGAAAGGCTTTGTTACAACAAAAGCATGGTTGTATTTACAGTAAGCTACTTAAAACAATGATATGTGTTAACAGAGCTTTCACTTGTCACCTGGAATTGGTTTGTATTTTCTTTCTCTTATTTCTTTGAAGCTTATTGTGTAGAATTTTCTACGATGAGTCGCCAGCTGAACTTCTCGGTGCAGTGACCAACAGTAGTACCCCATCATGTTGGTGTTCCAGCGGCCTTGGTAAGGTTTCTCCATGACTTTAATGTCCTGATGTAAACGCTCTCCTTGCTCCTCACTAACATCTCCCACATTGTCTGGGAAGTAATCAAGGTGACTGTTCACACAGTGAACTTTCAGACTCATTAAATATCATAAAGTTTTAAAATTCTTTAACAATGTAGCTATAATAGAAACATATTGCGGGTCATTTTCATGTCCTAAGAACTTTGTAACGACTTGGTTGAATGATATCCATGCTTCACTATCATTTAAGGTCGTTGTGGATTCAAAGTTACCATCAAACATCAATTCTCTAATGTCAGGTCCGACAAAGACGCGTCTTTTAGTTTTGCTTCTGAAGGATGTGGAAACTTTTGGCAGAGATACTTAAAACATGGTCCATATTTAAGCAAAACCTTTACAAACTGTTTCATTAGGCCTAACTTTTTTTGTAGAGGTGGTAGGAGTACGTTTTTTGGATCTACGAGGTTTTTGCGTAGAATTTTCTTCTCACCAGGTTGTAAGACCCCCTTACAGGCCAGTTCTTTCTCCATCAGTGTTGATCCCTAACCCTACTGTCCCATTCACACAAGAAACATGGAAATTTGGTAAAGCCACCTCGCTGACCAACCAGAATGCATGTTACTTTTAAATCGCCACATATCATCCAACTATGAGCAGAGCAGCCTGTTTTATTTAGCACTATTTCTAGGTTTTCATAGCTTTGTTTCATATATACAGAATGTCCAACAGGTATAGATGCATACATGTTACCACTGCGTAATAAAACAGCCTTTAAATTAATTTTGAATGAATCAATAAACAGCCTCCAGTCTTCTTTTTTGTAATTAATACCAGACTCATTCATCAGACTGTGAATGTCTAAGCAGTACACTAAATCTGCTTCTTGTAGAAAAAACTTTTAAAATTGCTGCCCTCTCTTTCTATACATGCATGTGCTGGTTCCAACTGCCAATAAGTTTTCTTTTAATGTAGAGCCAAACAATTCAGCTTTTTCTTTCGTTAAGCCCAGATCCCTGACCAAATCGTTAACCTCAGTCTGAGTAAACAATTTGGGCCCAAGACTTTCTGTATTACAATGGAATTTATCATCATCTGGCTCATGTAAATCACATTGTACATCAGAAAATACTTCAGTTGGAGTAGAAGTTAAATCTCTGGTGGTTCAGGAACTGGCAAATCTACTGGTTGGATGGCAGACAGAAGGTTAGGGTAGCTTATTACCTTCTTGTTTTTCTAATTATGACCACTAATATCAACACTGCAATAGTAGAAATTATTGGAATGATTTCTTGGCTCCCTCCATATCATAGTAACAGCAAATCTAAAGGCTTTTTTCTCCTTTTTGGAACATTTCCTCAGATCTTCTACACACACAGAACATACCGTATGCAGCGCCCAAGATTTATCTTGATCGTCAAGGTTAGATCCAAAGTATGGCAGATAAACCTTTTTCACAAGGCCTGTAATGTTTATTTGATGTTTTCTAATCACAAGTTCACAACAAATATAACAAAAACTGCCAGCAGAGTTTTTACAACCACGATTACACATTGTACTGAGCACATGCACAGGAAACCATAATGTGAGGTTAGGTTGACAGTAAACAAAACACCAACTGTTAACACAAAAATAGAATCCACCTTCTTTGCCAGCAAATGTTTTTCAGCAGTGCTTACCAACGTCATCTACGTTCATTAACCTCATTTTTAAATTAGTTTAACTATAGAAGAGCTGTTAAATTCATTGAAAAATTGCTAAATGTAATAAATCTAACTGTAAAATGTGAAGAAATGGTGGGTGATACAGATTTTTAAGTAATATATCTGGATTTACCACCCTAAAAACATAAGAACAAGGTATTTTCAGCAAAAAAGTTTTTCCATCGTTGGCCTGTGTAATCAAAGCCTGACCACTATCACGTTCTAAACAAACTTACAATAATATCCATTACATAATATACGATAAATTCTTTTACATAAAACCAACAGAATTTCCTTCTAACCTTTGAATTTCACGGTCATTAGCCTTGCACCAATATGCTCTCTGATAAATAAGTTTATTGGGATCACCATGAAATTTTATGGAGGATAGCAGATTAAAATTACTGTGACCTGATTCTTTGGACTACTACAGAATTAAATATTTTTTAAAGATGTTTCCCTTTACTGGCCAATCTTAGGTCTGCCATATTTAATGCTGCTACGTCTCACTGGCCACAAAACCCTTCTACTGGGTTTCCCTATGACGTAAGTTCTCATCTGTCTCACTCGCAAACTACAGCACTTAGGCCCCAACAGACAATAGACGCCTTTGAGTTTCCGCATCTCGTGGTGAATCTGCGCTCTTTGTGGCATGCGGTCCTGGACGACAGGGTTCGTTTCATTGTTTCTGTAGGTTGACCCTGTCGGCCATATATTGAAATGAGAACGCAATGCTCGTTAACTCACAACGTGCTGTGGCAGTCCACGGAGTACAGTTGATGTGATTGTATACTATCAGTTATTACTGATTCAGGTTTTGGTTTTCCATGGTTTCCCAAGATCGCTTAATGTACATGCTGGAGTGAATCCTTTTAAAGGAAATGGCTGCTTTGCTTCAACATTCTTCTACTCGAGTTCGTGCCCCATATCAACTGACGATGTTGTCGACGAGTCGCTGAACCCTAATCTGCTTTCTATCATTTCTGAAAATTTACAGCTCTTGGACTACATGATAATTCGTAGCCATGCTCGCTCCTGTTACGTCTCTCTCTACTTTAATACAGTCAGTTGTGATTGTTAATCCACGTCTCTGTCTGATTGAAATCTGTTGTTCCTGCTGTTGGCTATCATTTGTGAATATGTCTTACATAGTATGGACAGACAGCTGATAGATATAAATGTTTTTACATCTACTTCCATGCTGCAGTAGCTACCTTTCAGCGTATGGTGGAAGATACTTCTCGTGCCACAACCATGCCTCCACTTCTTTTTTAATTTGCAAATTGCGCAAATGGAAGAACGACTGTTTGTAAGGCTCCATGCCACGGGGAACTGGGAGTCATGGTAAGGCACTGGCCTTAACACGTTAGAAATGTGCGACGACGTCGAGTGGAGTCCAGTAAAGTTGTCTCCTCGTAGTGTTCACACGTCGATACGCCCGTCGCTATGCTATATGGAGGACCGAGAACTGTCTGGAACCACAACGTCGTACCATTTTGAGTCCAGTGCTGTCACTGGGAGCACCTATGTTGGCAATTATCTTTCTGCTGCGTTCAGAAAAGCTACCTAAATATTCGCTGTACTTAATGTCCTTGGTGTTCTAGATGTCGCCACACCACTCGTCTAGATACTTGTAATACAGCAAACATGCCCACTGATAGATTCCTCTTTCACTACCAGTTCCATTTTCACACGGCAGTCAGGGGTTAACAACCAATCTCCACAGCAGTATAGCGGAGCAGTGACCCAAAGCTTCTACAGATCACGACCTCACCAGTGTCTAGGTCTAAACACATATGTGATCTAGTGTATACAATATTTATGAAATTACACAAGAAGAAAAGGGTGGAATATTGGTCCCTAGATCTATAACGTAAATCTGGAACTACACCATGTGTGCTGCTACTTAAGAGCCTGGAAATTTATGGCATTAGAGCAATAAACAAAATCTTTGGATTGTTTCCAAATTTATTAAAGTTGGCCAATACTCAACCCTCCCTGTCTGGAACACCCCCAGTCCTCTCCCGTCCCTACCCCTTGTATGGATGTGGCAATGTCACATTGACAACACCAGATGACATCTTAGATTTTGCCATGCCCCACCTCCATCGAAGCACATGTCCCCCCTCTCTCACGTGGAAATTGATGGGAAAAATCGCTCACGCTGTCCTGAGGTGTCAGCGTGGAGGGACATAGATTAGTTTATTTTCTTTATTTTGGGTTTTATCCTGTTAACAAATGTTTTTGTGTGTGTTCTCCTCGATGTGCAGAGCCAGACTGACGTAAGAGTCACCACCGCTACCAGAGGGCACCCAAGAATGTGTTGTCATGTGTTTCCCCTCCTCTCCCTCCTTGCTAATTATGTGTCACTTTAGACATCAAATTAATTGACTAATTTAACTAAATTGATCAACAATTTGTCCTGTAGCCTCTAGGAAATCCCCAGCCCCCCTTCCTACCCCTATAGCCAGGAAATTCGAAACTCCGCCAAAAATTCGTGGGAAATGCAAATTTTTGTGGTACTTTCGAATTTTGGTAGTAAATTCAAATGCTAACTACATTGTACTGCAGAGGACACCATACTAATAATAATAATAATTATTATTGTTATATTCTTCATTTATAAAAAAATCTATTCGCATATGGCTGGCGTGGAAGGATGTAGATTATTTCTATAGTGTCATCATATTTAGTATAAAAGGCGACCAACCCACAATACTGGTGTAGTCTAACTCTACTCCTCCTAGTGGCAGGAAATTCCAAAATAGGTGGTAAATTGAAAATTCAGAGATTTTCACCCTCTGGCTGTGAAGCATGGGTGTCGGGGCGGCACAGTTTCCATTGATTGACCACTAGAGAATACCGCTAGCCACTCTCATCAATAGCTGATATAGAGAGGAAATTTTCGATATTAGTCTAGTACTGGAGGGTTGCACCAACCGATGAAGCCAATAGCCCAATATGGGAAGAATGGATAGTAACAGTAGGACAGCAAAGTATCACTGAAGTGCAGGGGGTATAGCCTCCTGCCGATCTAAAAGCGAATAGCTGCTGGTAGACACAAATGATGGGTAATAATATAGAATAGTCCTGCTACTTTTTTTCCCTTATTGTTATTTCCTCCTGCCCCCTCTCGCACCATGTAGGTACTGGGGTGGACTGACAGTGGTACAAATAATCCGCTGTTCAGCCAGCAGAACTTAACGCTAACTTAAATGCTAAAACAAAAAATAAAAACACGGAGAACATGTAATATGAATTTAAAATAATTCGAAATGACTATGTTAATGAGAGAAATACATAAAATATAATTCTGTCTTCATGAATTAGTCAAAACAGTGATAAAAAATGTGGACAGACAGCAGAGTTCAAAACACTTGAGACACACTTGAAGAACACTGAACTGTTGAAAATACTGAGCACAACAGAAGATACACTAACCATTAAAAATGGAGCACTGTGCACTTTCACTAAAACTTACCTGCTATAGGACAGTGTATTGTAGATAAAAAGTAGGGTGGGTGTGAAGGGAGTTAGTGGAGAAGTTGAGGACACAAAACTGGTAAGATATGGTGACAAGACAGGTGTGACTGTGGGGGACGAGGTGAGAGGGGCAACTGGTAATGGGACCTATAGATTGGAGAGTAGACAGTAGTGGGAGGCGACAGTGAACAGGAAAAGGATGTTGTGTGATAGGGGAATATGGAGTAGGACAGATACATGTGCAGATGGATAGGGAGGACTGGTATATGTTGGGGAAAATTTTGTGATCTGGAAGAGGGAGATGGTTGAAATTTCTTTGGGAAAAAATGTGGGGGGTGTACAGGGATGTGTAGGTAGATGTGCACCAGCACACAAGAATTAGTAAGGAGAGGGGACACAATAGGATTGCTGGTGTCGAGTTTACGGGCGGTGTAAGTTATTTGGAGATGTTCAGTGTGAGTGAGGAGAGGTGGGAACTTGATGAATTAGTAAAGGATCCTTGTAAGGGAAGGCAAGCGGATACAGAAAGTGAGGTGGAGAGCATGACGCTCCGGAATCTGGTGGGACTTATTGAACTTTGGAGGTTCAAAATGGTTCAAATGGCTCTGAGCACTGTCGGAATTAACTTCTGAGGTCATTAGTCCCCCAGAACTTAGAACCACTTAAACCTAACTAACCTAAGGACATCACACACATCCATGCCCGAGGCAGGATTCGAACCTGCGACCATAGCAGTCGCGCGGTTCCGGACTGAAGCGCCTAGAACCGCTCAGCCACCACCGCCGGCCTTTGGAGGTAGTTTTAGTAGTTTTAGTCTGTTGTGAGCTTTCTGTTGTATGGTTAGTAGGTGAGGTTTCCACATTAGCTGTCGGTCAAAGGTTAGTCCAATGTATCTGCGTTTGTTAGTTAGTTGGATGGGACTCGTGTAAATGGTGAAGTATTAGTCATGGAGATATAAGGTGCATGTGGTACCTCCAATTATTTCCCGGGATTTAGAGGAGTTATTCTTAAAGAGACATTGATTACACCAACAGGTAAACCGTCTGAGGTGAATTTAGAAGGATCAGTGGGATTTCTGGAGTGTAGGACAGAGGGTGGGAAAAAGTCTGTCATCACCATACTGAAGGAGGTGGGTCACTGGCGGTGGTTTGGGTATATAGACAGTGTATAAGATGTACAAAAGATAAAGGAAAACAGGATCTTGGAGAATTCCTGCAGTAAGGTGGAAGGTACAGGAATTGGTTTTGTTAACGATGACATAGGATGGGGGACTGGAGAGGAAGTATGCAATAAGGTGGACATAGTTTACTGGAAGTGCGAAAGTATGGAGTTTAAAAAGGGGACTGGAATCCCTTACGTGGTCTTATGGTTTCACTAGGTCAAGCGAGACAAAGATGATGGATTTATGAATGTAGAGCTGTTATGATAGGAGGTGGGTTAGTTTCAAGAGCTGATGATCAGTAAAGAAAGAGGCACCAAAGCAACACTGCGTAACAGGAAGCAGATGGAGTTACTGCAGGTGCCAGTGAATACATAAGGAGAGGTTGAATTCAAATACCTTGCTAAACACTGGGGTGAGGCAAGTGGATCGATATGAAGAGATGTCAGGGGAGAGGGATTTGTTCGTTTTGTGCAAAAGGGTGATATGAAAGGAGATAGGGAATTCTTTGAAATGGCGGTAGGTAATACAGTCATGACACAGGATGTTTTTAATTTTCTGTGAAGTACTTTTTAGGTCCTATGCTGTGACTGGAGTATTTAATTCTGTTCCTGGTATGCTGTTCAAGTACTAGAAGCTGGGATGCATGTGTGGGACTGTGGTATCTGTGCATTCATGAACCAATGGGAATTGGAAATAGTCAAAGTGAGGTTCATCAGGGATGGACAAGATGTTGGAGGGACATGACTGATCTTGCTCAGATAAGGGAAGATTGTTGTAAATGATCAGGTTGAGAGGGATGAACTGGGTACCAGTAAGTGAGTGAAACGCTTTCCTGTACTTGAAAGTGGTAGCTGGGAGTGTAACATTGGGGCTGGTGCATGTCTATCGTCAGGCACAGAGTTTTTTGGCACTGAATAAATTTCTAATGTGTAGCTGTATTTTCCAGCGGCTTGTGACTATGTCTCTGCCATGAGTCCAGAGGAAGAGGCAATATAAGAGACAGGATTCATGGAGAAGGAGTGTGGCTTGTGGTGGAAGAGTGAGACAATGAGGATATATGGCTTTAGTAGAGATATGGATGGAGATAGAATCTGACAGTCTGTAGCAGGAAGGCTGTGGCATGGCGGTTATCATCTGGTTGCTGAAAGATGGGGGTGTGGGTTCTGATCTGGTTATCTATGGATTTCTGGTAGGCATTCTCGTTGGCATGGGTGTATTTGTGGACAACATTTTTACTGATATTGCGATTGGATGCAAGGGGATGGGGTGGTGTGTATGATATGATGAGGAGGAAAGGTAGGTGTTTACTTCTAATTGGATCAAGGACTTCTGCATTCAGCCCTTCAAGGATGGGAGAAGCTAGGATGACACAGGGGTGGTGATATCTTCAGGAAAGGTGTGCTGTAGGATGATTCACTAAAATGATACCACTGCCAGAGCTTAACAAGGGACCTACTGTAGATATTGAGGTATGTGGAAAAAATATAGGTGAAAAAGATACAGTCGATGTGAGTGAGGAAATCACTGACAATGGTTTTATTAGGTTTGGTGTAGATTGTAGCACAAGTAACAGTGGGTGTTTTGAAGAAGGGATAATGATAAGGTGTTTGGTGGGATTGTTGAGTAAGTGTTGTGGGCGAACAGGGATGTTGCTATGACAGCCATCTGCTGCTCCATCTCTGGCCAGCGGGAGAGGGTTATCAATGCAGTGGAGAATATAGGGAGAAGTATGGATCCAATGTGAGGTTGGAGGAATATTTCATTAAGCATGAATGTATCACTATTATGCTGGGATAGGATATGCACAAAAAGGATAGGTTGATAGGAATCAGATGTTGCTATATAGGGTGCGGTATGGCTGTTGCGTCATGGTGAGAGGCTTAGAAGTTGGCTGCAGGGGTTAGGGTTCGAGATGTTTATACGAGAGTGTAGAGATGGTTGAAAACTCAGTGCTCACAGTTTTGCGAGTATGTGGCTTGGGTGTTAAGGTGGAACACTGCACAGGCAGCAAGGGAGATTTTTTTAAGTGTGTGGGTTCACTGAATGAGGTGAGTATTTTGGAGGATGATGGTAAGGGTACGTATGATGTCCTGTGCAGTGGAGGGTGGGCAGAGGGATTTGTTCGGATGGATGGGAAGGTCTGTAAGGCGGACAGGCACAGTTAATTCAAGTTTTATGGGTTGGGGTTTGGCCTTGCACTCAGTGGAGAAGTCGGATGAGCATTATTGCAGGTGTTGCAGGTGAAAGGAAACTTAGGTTGGGGCATTGATTGAAGAAGTGGGACTGCTTACAGTGGAAGCAGGTGGGAGGATTCTTGCAGTCAGCGGTAAGGTATTTGGGAGGCCTTAGAAGTGGGCAGGGGGGCGGGGGCTTTATAGGGTTCATCCCTGAGATGGCAGTAGGCAGTTATGGATGAGGGCTCCGTCTGTAGGAAGGCGATTGATGGTGGGAGCATGCTCTGTGAATACTCCCATGAGGAATGTGGGACAAGAGCAATTGCAAATACCATGGGTGGAGCAGTTATCGCTGGAAGGGTGGGAATTTTGTTCTGCAACAATCTCCTCTCCCATGATCTCGGGACAAAGCTCCATGGTCATGTCAATGAGTGTGGGGTTGTTAGCATCGCGCGTGGTGTTTAAGTGTGTGACGGTAGTATGAGAACAAAAGATAATATGAGAATGTCTGTGTGGAAGCTGGGATTGCTGAGGAATGAATCTCTGTAGGTGTCTTTCCGGGTGATACGAATGTGGTGGACAGGTTTCTGATTTCGAGGGTGAGGGAGTTGGCATTTAGGTACTGAACCAATGTTGCTCTAATTCCCTAACCCAATGTACATGGCTCTTGTAGCAACAGCGTTGTGGAATGGAACACACGTATTCCTAATCACGAGTTGCAAGGGGCGTTCTACACATCAGAAATGTGTGAAATACGTCGTACAATATTTTTACGAGTGTACTACTAATTATCTTACTTGAACATGGCATCTCAAGACGAAAAAGGTGGCACATCACCTCCAATCTAGTCCACACCATCTACGGAGAGTATTGTCTGCCTGAAGAGCCAAGTAGCTGGACGTTTTCTTTGTAGCCTCCGGTCATGAGTGACTAAGCCTTTGGATTTCGACCGACCGACCTATCGTGACCGTATCCGCCGCTGGCCGACGACGGGCCTCGCTAAGAGCTCACTGCCGGATAAGCAACAAGTAGAGTTCTAACTGCAATTCCATACCCGGCATAGGCTACTCAATTTCAAAAAATTCACTTTACCCTATGTAAGAGATGGATGATAACCATACACCTCGAATTTATCGCGTGAAATGTAGCTTCCCCCTCTTATGTTCTCTGCAATGCTGTGTAATTAGCATTTGAATTTACCACCGAAATTGGAATTTACTATGAAATTAGCACTTTCACCGATTTTTGAATTTCCTTGCTTAGGGTATGGGGTGGGGGAGGCTGGGGATCTCCCAGAGTAGAGAGGGCAGTTAATTAATCAGTTTAATTAGTCAATTAATTTTATATATGAAGTGCTGCATTATCTTCAAAGAGGGGTGACGGGGGAAGAAAAACCCATGATCTCACTATATCGAGCGTCTGGTGGTGGCAATGTCAACTGTGTCAGTCAGGCTCTTGACGTCGAGGAGAGCACAGAGAAGAAAATGTTCCAACAGGATAACATCCAAAATAAAGAAACTCAACTGCCCCGTGTCCTTCCATATCAACAGCTCAGGCCAGACTAAACGATTTTACCCGCCAGTTTCCAAGTTGGCTATACACGAAAACGATGTAAGTTTATAATCCCTGATATTTAACTTCCCGATCCATGTGTTTACATGGTATTCAGAGAAGAACAGAACATTAATCGTTTCGGAAATTTCCACATCTTCATGTCCTACAAGAAACTCACCTATCTTGTATCCCAACACACTACTGTTCTGAAGGTGATTCGATGAACTCTCTGAAAGACACTTAAATGCGATTCACAGAGTATCCATATAGATGCAGATGTTGAAACAAATTTATTTAAATTTTCTGGAATCTATTGTATGCATTATGCTCCTATTCTGCTATAATTTGTTCCAGCACTGTCTGTCTGTGTCCTGGCTCTAACCAAAAAAACGTGCCTCTTTTATTCCAGCAATTACAGGAATTTTGTCTTGTGTGCTTGTGGTCCCAACTTACACGCCCTGCGAGATAATCTGACAAAAAAATATGCCCCTTTGACTCCATAACTCCAGTAATCACAGGGATTTGGTCTTGTATGCTTGTACCCGCCCCCCACGCTGCTTCTGCAAAATGCTCAGCTGATCATTTCTTCCCCATGCTACTAAGGTGGAGGCCATGATTTGTCTTATTTTGATCAGTTATGTTATACTGGGACGCTGCTGTTAACAGTATAATTGCTTTTCTTACGTACCAGTGCGGAATACTACAGCAACGAGTAAGAAAACGTTCCCATGATCGGAAAACAGACTGCGATGCTGGCCCCTCCATATGGCACTGAATTAAGGCAGTGGGTTGAGGGATTCTGACTAGGGCCTAAGCAGTGAGAAAGAATCCTGCTTGAAGGTAATAAGTGCTAGGGGCCCAGCAATTGTTAGGTACCAAGCAAGGAACTTTTCTTTATCAAATATTAATTATTAAAAGCCATTTTGAACATAGTAAATGCCAGGAATAACTTAAGTGTCATGAAAGCTCTGCTACTGTAGTACCAACATACAGCAAATTATTTGTATACGGAAAGAAGTGAAAATTATTATACTGCCAATAACACATGAATAATTCTAAAATTATACGGAGTGTACTAAAGCTTTCTGTGGCGCGTTAGCTCTTCAGTCAGAACTAGGATGAATGCAGATCTCAGCTCCCTGCAAGCCATGATCTCACTTTTAAGTCATTTCGAAGTTATTCGAATTTCAATCTGTAATTTTTAACTGTTTTAGCTGTTTATCATTAAATACGCCGCAATGGCATTCTGGAATTTATTTCAACTAGATTGGCTACCCACACTTCGACTTATATCCACATAGGTAGACAGTTTGCATTTCCGAGAGAATTCAAGAACTGCGTCAAGCGATTATATCAGCGGGAAAGCTGCATAGAACTCGTAGGAGGGCATCTTGCAATCGATTCAATAAACAAACGCAGGAAGTGGTTAACTCAACTCCTGTAGTCTCGAGTGGGAAGTAACGACTAGTTATACTGGACTTTCGGCTAAACTGAGATGATTTTACGGTGGTTTGTTAGCGCGGGTCGTGGGTCGCAGAATGCGCACTAGAAACTGCCATGAGCACTATCCAGCAGATTCTTCTGTTTTTGTTGTTATGAGACATGAGATTTCGTTTTGTACAGCGTTTATAAATATTATGAGTTTCCACTTATTTATGAGGTATATAACATTGTAAGGCTCTTCAGAAGCTATTGTTACAGGGTTGCAGTGTTTTACGATTAGCAAAATTCTACAAATTTTTAAAACTATTTATACAGACTGAACATCAATAAAACCGACAAACTGCAGGGACGAGTTACTCACTATAAATGGAAGGAAAAATGTATTTTGAATATGTTCCGGAAATGGACAGTGTGTGTGCAACGACAACTAATCGTTCTGGAACACAGTTCAGAGCTGCATCGAATCCACGTCACAACAGATCAGTGACCTCCATGGGAGATGAGGTTGTCATGCAGGATACAAATAATCGAACTTTTGGCTTACATCACGTTGGCGGGCCACGTTCCTGTACTAGGGTACGTTTCAATATCCTGTAGAGCCCTGTTCTCCAAATCTGGTGTACGCACAGTCCGTCGCCTCCCTGCACGTTCTTCTGTCTGACAGGACCCACGATCACACAAACGCCCAAAAAGGGCATGAAATGTTGTGTGATGTGGTTGATGCCTGTGAGGATACTTGTCTTGGTATAACCATACTGCATCTCGACCGTTTTCGTCTGCTTGGCCGTACACACAAACTGTCTTTATTTGTTCCCGACTTGAATACCTATTCATTCTGCTGCTTACAGTACGCTGCAACAATAACACAACCTGAAACACACAAGGAACACACGGCACGTAGTCAGAGGAACTTTAATTCGTCAGCCGCGCGGGATTAGCCGAGTGGTCTGAGGCGCTGCAGTCCTGGGCTGTGCGGCTGGTCCCGGCGGAGGTTCGAGTCCTCCCTCGGGCATGGGTGTGTGTGTTTGTCCTTCGGATAATTTAGGTTAAGTAGTGCGTAAGCTTAGGGACTGATGACCTTAGCAGTTGAGTCCCATAGGATTTCACACACATTTTAACATTTAATTCGTCAGCGCCATGTACTGTGGCAACGATGATCCATTTCCAGACACAAGTTCATAGGATCTTCTTTCCTCCATTTCCAGTCAGGAAACCACCCCTGCAGTTTTTCGGTTTTATTAATGTTCGCCCTGATAACATGTGGACTATTAAGATGCATTTGCCGGCCGCGGTGGTCTCGCGGTTCTAGGCGCTCAGTCCGGAGCCGCGCGACTGCTACGGTCGCAGGTTCGAATCCTGCCTCGGGCATGGATGTGTGTGATGTCGTTAGGTTAGTTAGGTTTAAGTAGTTCTAAGTTCTAGGGGACTGATGACCGCAGATGTTAAGTCCCATAGTGCTCAGAGCCATTTTTGAAGATGTATTTAGTCGGTTGTGTACCATGTTGTACCTTGAAACGGAAAAAGGTCTTCGGCCATGGAACGCATGCTACCTGCAAATCAACTAAGTTCCGTTAATGTCGTAAAGTTTTTCCTGTCTTCAGAATGGAAATTCGTACTGGTTAGCAATAGCTTTAGTTTCAGAACGCTTTTAACTGGCAAGTAATTTTTGATAATATTTCTTCTTAATTTTTTTTCGCTTATTAATTACTGGTGTGTAGTACAATAATAATATAACCCATAGACTATTAAATAGTTGTTCCACCAGACTGAGCACTGCATTTGAACTGTCCCAACCCACTGAGCAAACTGGGTTTCGTGCAGGGTTTAGTACAAATGAACATATCCTACCCTATGCGACACAATTAGTAGAGCAAATGGGTAGCATCGACCTCTTTTTCTTGTCTTAATAGATTTTTAAAAGTAATTCGATTCGGTCAGTCATCCATCTGTGTTTGAGGCTCTTACACAGCAAGGAATAGAAGGGGCCTATATTAAAGTTTAGTTTTATACAATATACACAAAACTTCCACAGCGTTTGTGAATGCAGGTGAAGAAACCAATGAAATCCTCATGGATAAGGGCGACTCTATAACTACAAAATTATTTTCAGCAATCCTCGAAAAAGCAATGTGTAAATGAGATTGAAAACAAAAGGAATCCTAATTCTGAGATCGAGATTAAGTAACCTGAAGTTCGAAGATGATAGTGGGCAATTTGCAGATGGTCTTATAGAACAACTTCAGACACTGGTTACTGAACTTTCGTCAGTTTGCTCTAAGCTTAGCCTAAAAATGAAGTATGATAAAACCAATATCATGCTGAATGAATGGACACCGAAGGGAAATATTTCTGTTGTAAATACGCAGTTGCAAACAGTCACAGAATATGTCTATCTTGATCAACTGCTAAATATCAAAAGAGATTTAAAACCAGAAATATTTCGGCTTATTAAATTAGGCTGGCAACCGAGGTGAAGAAAACAGTTGACCAATGTGTGCTGCCAGTAATAGCTTATGGCTGTGAGGTATGGAAATTAAATAAATTCGTTGTCAGGAAACTAATAGTAATCCAAACAGGAATGAAATGATGGGTTTTGGCCTACGCAAAGAAAGGCACAAAGAAAGAAGTCGACATTCGACGGACAACAAAGGTCAGTGACATAATGGAAAGTGTGTCGGCCACCCGGTAGCAGAGTGGTTGCCGGCACGGTAGCTCAGCGTGTTGGGTCAGAGACCTTGAAGGTCTCTGTAATAAAAAAACTGAGTGAAAAGATCAACAACGAACTTCAATGGATGTCATGTGACGTCCGCTTCGACCAACTACACCAAACAAAAAAAAAAAAAAAAGTGGTCAGCGCGACGGAATGTCAATCCTAATGGCCGGGGTTCCATTACGGGCTGTGTTGGAGATTTTCTCCGCTCAGGGACTGGGTGTTGTGTTGTCCTAATCATCATCATTTCATCCCCATCGACGCGCAAGTCGCCGAACTGGCGTCATATGGAAAGACTTGCACCCGACGAACGTCTACCCCTCCGGAGGCCGTAGTCACACGACATCTACATTTTATTTTAATGGAAAGAGTGAATACCTTGAAAAGGCAATGGGTTCGTCATGGGCAGCAGGTGGTCAGAAGTAGTAAACTGAAGCCTATGTTACCAAAAAGATCAAGGGTATAACTATCGGACAGAATTTTAAAAAAGGCAGCCGGAGCGAACTGGTAACGGGAAGCTCAGGGCTAGTGGAGATGGAAGTTGGAAGTTCCTGCAGGGACCCTATAACGCACGCTGGCTCAGAGGCCACATCACATAGGGAACGAATAGGTTGATGATGATGATGATACCGATATCGATGATGAGTTGTTTCAAGGCACATGATCAAATACTATCATGTAACAGTTTCCCATATTTGGGAAAACCTTAGTTACCCTTAGTAATTTTTGTAACTTCAAAAAAAAAGAAAAATACTGCAGCATGCAGAGTCAATGCAATCGTTTCAAAATGAAGTGATAAAATACGGTAAGCCTCCATTACAGGGCTGTCTAGAGGCGAATGTCGGAAAAATGCTCCGAAGTCCAACACTCTCCGCCACCACGAAACACTCTTACTTTTTGCAGCCTGGATACTCTAATTTCATGTATCCTTTGAACTAGTGCCCCATGTAAGCTGAACGTCTAAATGTGCTACTTCCTTCTAATTAATGTGAGGTTCTACATTTATTTTCTGTGACTTTTAGCTATTTCCGGTTTTCTAATAACTGCTTTGTACATATGTTTTGTTACTTCTTTGTCACAAATTCTGTTGATCTGGACACACAGAAACCGGAAAATTCGTGTCAAGCAAATTGTCTGTGCGACCGAGAAGTTAGTTACTGTCTTCCGTCTCACGAATAATTCTGTGGTGGAATCTCCAGTCCACACTAATTTTATAAGTACCAAACTAACCCTGCCTATTACGTTGTCACGACTAAAATACTGAACCGACTTAGATGAAATTTGTTATGGAGATGGCTTGCAGCTGAGGAAGAACGTATGTTACCTAATAAATAGTAAAACAAAGATGGACGGCTAAGGAGATGGGGTACAGGAAGGTGGCGTGGAACGGGTTGACATCACAAGCTATGCTACCAGAACAGGCATACACGGAAGGCAGCTGACGTTATTGCACAATAGTTTACCTTCACGCCGTCACTTATCATAACAGACGGCAGCAGCGGGTAACAGATAGACAGTACATAAATAACAATCACAAATAAGTTACTGTAGTTACTTTGAAACCTTTTGTGATCACACAAACATAAACGATTGTGAAGCTTCCTGGCAGGTAGAAAATGTGTGCCGTAACGAAACTCGAACTCGGAACCTTTGTCTTTCATGGACAAGTGCTCTACCACCTGAGACACCCAGGACGACTTCCTTCAGTACCGTGTCTCCTACCGTCCAGACTCCACAGAAGTTCTCGTACGAAACTTCCAAGGCTAGCCTCGTAGAAGAAAGCCGTAAGGACGGGCTTTGCATCGTGCTAGGGTATCTCAATCGGTAGAAGACTTGCTTGCGAAAGGCAAAGGTTACGAGTTCGAGTCTCGGTCCGCCAAACAGTTTTAGTCTGCAAGGAGGTTTCGTGTCAGCGCACACTTCGCTGCAGAGAGAAAATTTCGTTTTGGGTAAATAATTGTGTTTCGAAAGGTAAGCTTCCAGTAACGTATAATACAAATTAATTTGTACTCGGTCCCGAGTGTTCGCTCGTTTTCAATATGGTACACAAAAGGACGTTCCTTCTTATCCCTCCTCATGACAGTGTAACACAGTATCCTAGTAACTGTTAACATAAAATGACCATTTACATATTTATGTTACTCTGATAACACTCTTTGCAAAAATAACTGTAATAGCTGATGCCGCTGGGTTTTTACACGCTCTTCTGTGCGTACACATTTCTGCCATTATCACTGGCCGATAATTTTCTTTACTCTCTGAAAATTTTAAATGAAACAATAACAGCTACGTTGAGAGATATCAAACTGCTGAATGAATTACTCTTTGTTACACTATCGTCTGTTTTTTCTTGTTATTTGTTTTCAGTTAGACAATGCGAATTCTTTGTGCCTGAGCAGGCTGTCATCAGTAAATTCATGCTGCTGTAGTAAGGTCAGGCGCAATTTAATAACAAATAGGCTTTGTACTGTCCGCATTGTGAGCAAATTTTGGCGAGTTATGCGTTTCTTTGTCTACGCTGATATCGTCATGCATATTTTCGTGTCACGTAAACATAGTAACAAAAGTGCTATAGGTCGCATTTTATTGGTAACTCTTGGATAAATCCAACAACGAGCAGTGGGACACCAAGAAAGAATTAAAAATCGGTTTTAGTTCGAAACACACATTATGGTCGCGGTACATGCTGATTTCTTTTTCTCTTGCATGCTTACAAGGGAACCTCCCCATCGCACCCCCCTCAGATTTAGTTATAAATTGGCACAGTGGATAGGCCTTGAAAAACCGAACAAAGATCAATCGACAAAACAGGAAGATGTTGTGTGGAACTATGAAATAAATAAGCAAAATATACAAACTGAGTAGTCCATGCGTAAGATAGGTAACATCAAGGTTGGTCTAAGTTCAGGAGCGCCGTGGTCCCGTGGTTAGCGTGAGCAGCTGCGAAACGAGAGGTCCTTGGTTCAAGTCTTCTCTCGAGTGAAAAGTTTACTTTCTTTAATTTTCGCAAAGTTATGATCTGTCCGTTCGTTCATTGACGCCTCTGTTCACTGTAATAAGTTTAGTGTCTGTGTTTTGTGACCGCAAAACCGTGCGATCAGTAGACGAAAGGACGTGCCTCTCCAATGGGAACCGAAAACATTTGATCGCAAGGTCATAGGTCAACCTATTCCTCGACAGGAAAACACGTCTGATATATTCTATAGGACACTGGTGACGGCATGTGCGTCACATAACAGGAATATGTTGTCGACCCACCTAACTTGTACACTCGGCGAATGGGTAAAAAGATTCTTCTACCATGCCCGATTTAGGTCTTCTTCTGGATGTGATAATCACTCCCGAAAAAGTGATCGCATAGGACGGACGGACGGACAGATAATAATTGTCTGAAAATAAAAAAATTTGCCTTTTTCACTCGAGGGAAAATTGAACCAAGGACTTTTCGTTCCGCAGCTGCCACGGGACCAAGGCGCTCCCAAACTCACACCCTCCTTGACGTTGCCTATCTTGAGCATGGACTACTCAGTTCCACACAACTTTATCCTGTTTTCTCGATTGATCTGTGTCCAGTTTTTCAAGGCCTATCCACTGTGCCAACTTATAACTAAATCTGAGGGGGGTGCGATGGGGAGGTTCCCTTGTTAGTGCGGAAGACATGGTATTTCGTGGTTTCTGCGCGATCGTACTAGTGTGTGTGTGTGTGTGACTTTGCTTTAGATGAGCTTAGATTGATCACGTGTCGGCGAAATTTCTGTTGAAACTTCATGCTGGGAGGTTGGCTGTATATGTTGAATTATTTCCTTATACTACGTTTCGTCCATGTTTGCGGGAGGTGACTTCGGAGATAAAAATCTGGCAACTGGCAACAAACGAACGAACGGGGAAGAAATCCTAATGTGGTTCACTACGAAATGCCTTCAGCCTACACATTGCAATGGTCAGCAGAGTGCTGTTTTTGATGTAGATATTAAGGAAAATAGTAACTTAACAATTGTGCAACGAATCATGCCCAGAGAGTGTCAGATAGTTCGCTCAGAAAGATGGTGACACTTTTAAGTGTGCCACCCACCCTGTATAATACGCGGTTTATACTCTAGTACGAGAATGGAGTTGCCAGCTGGCGTAGTGCCAGCTAAGGGGGGGGGGGGGGGAGTCATTCGGCGCAGCTGACCTTTACCAGAATACCAGAAGTTCCCGCCCCATGCTGTTAAATACGAAACGGGGGTGCACTTCTATTTCGCACTCCGCTGCAGTCGCCGTCTGTAACAAATGGCAGCTGTTCAAACGTCGTAAAACTACCCTTATTTATTCCAGCGATATTGGCTGTTTCATTAAACTTTCTTTCTGGAAAACAGCTAATATTTTACCTCAGCAAAAGTAGTACCTTGCACCCATATACCTCGAGTGCCATAACTGAAGTTTCTATACCTACAACCATACTCTGCAAACCACTATGAACTACATGCGAGTGTGTACTTTCCGTTGTAGCAGTTATTAGGACTTCCCGTTCCATTCACACATCGAGCACGGGAAGAATTACCGTTTACGTACTTCTTTGCTAGCTGTAACCAATCAAATCTTGTCCTCACGTCCCGGGCAAGAACGATATGTAGGGGTTTGGAGTATATTCTTGGAGTCATCATTTAGAGCCTTTTCTTCAGACCCTGTAAGTAGTCTGTGTAAGTAGTCTCGGCTTTGTTTGTGTCTATCTTGAAGAGTTTGGCAGTACAGTTCAATCGCTCTCTCTGTGACACTCTCCCTAGGGTCAAATTAATCTGCGACCATACGTGCTGCCCTCATTTGTGTACGTGCAGTACCTCCAGTTACTGCTACTAACCAGGGTCAATTTTGACCTCAATCGCCCACAGCCGCATGAAACCATGCTTACACCATAAAATTGACCTGCAACATTTCCGTGATAAACTCCACACTTATCTGCTAGCATTCTCAGATTGTGGCATGTTTTATGTGCACAAGCAAGTGCTTGAGCTGCGTCAAAGGTGTAGCATCAGTAAGAATGTGTCTCTCGGAGTGTTCGCATACTGGACACTGTGTAAAGTGTGTGCAGTGATATCATGAAGAGAATTAATCCTACGAATGTAGTTCAAATATTATAGGCAAAGTAACGACGTGCTGCATATGGAAATGAAATCGGAGTCTAGGATAGAGAGTTCGGGGGTGTACTATATAACATAACAATTAGAAATACAGTGGGGATGACATAGAAATACATGACGTTACGCTGGATAGATACACCGATTTTGAAGGACAGGAGGAACCTCAAACTGTTCAAGCAGTACGCAACACTCATCTCCAGAGCATCAGAAACAGTCCAGTGGGCACGAACTGATCCTCGCAAACAGTGGACTACCAGTGTACTAGAACATACTGATGACAGCGTAGTAGAGAACATTTATGAAGGCTGTTACAATAGTGGTTTCAGTTCCTATAGCAGATTAATGAGGTGCTATAAGTGCATTAAAAGTAAATTAAACTGCACATTAATTCTAGTTATGGATCAAGCAAAAAGCGAGCAAAAGTTCGTTTCAAAGGAAACACTGTCGCAAACTATCATAGAGCATGTAATATCGCTATCTGATACAGCAAGGTCGTATAGATCTACGGTTCCGCGATGGCATCTGCAAATATATTGGTACTACAATCGTCTCAAATGGTTGGTTACGACAGTTTAAACGCTTCGATTTCTTTTATCGACCACCTTAAGGGTGAATATGGCATTTCATCCAGGTATATTACTACATTTGTCTACATTTGTCACATATACGGACATAGCAGACGATAAATGTATGCGTCAGGAGCGATAACACTTTGTGCAGGAAGTCAACATGTTTATGACAGAGTAGGTTGTGGAGAAAGGTAATGTTTGGAACAGTGGCCACAGTCAATTCCAGTACGAAACATCTTCATTACCAACACTGTTTCAAACAGGAGAGAAAACTACAGTTAGTGTGTTGCAGTCTCTACATAGATCCACTCATAGCTACACAACTCATGGGTTTTTTAATGACAGACAGACAAGCATACAAGATGTACATCTGTTTTTAAGAGGCACAAAGCACTTTAGGCTCACAAGTTTCAAAGAAACGTAGAACAATCTGCCCACGAAATATTTATGTGGAGGCAAGCAAAAATGAAAAAATGACTAAAGAACACATGAAACGTTTCCTAACTTCAGTCATTGGCGATCAAGTAACAAGTGAAAAGAGCCAACTGCAGTATGAATTACGTTCAGGTCATACAAATTGTACCATTCCAGATGCAAGCTTTCCGAACAAAAATGATATGCTGAAGATATTGCCGCCGAAAACAATAAAATATAGCCAACCGATTGATGTTTACTTCTTTCAAAAATATAAGTTCTATATCAGGAAGATTGCTTCATTCTATAAAACTACAATGTGCCACACCACAAGTAAAGATACATGACCGTTATTTCATCATCGAACTTCACTCTGTGATTTACAATCAATTTTCTGCACCAAAGTATACGTTCATGTTATAGTATGCTAGACATAAGGCAGTTTATGACATTTGCATTCCCATGTCATGATTGGAAAACATAAGTAGTGTGGCTTTTGACAATGGGCTGCTTGAATGCAAAAGTGATTTTGAATGTAAAAACGTGGCTTTAGTGAAGTGTGTACTTTGTTCTCTTCAACCTTGTTTTAACCAATTCATCGAAATCACTGCACCTGCACTATACGGACTAATATAAGCACTAATAGGTGTGTAGTATATGTGTTTTCTGCACTACAATAATTAATTGAAGCAAAGTATTTTTGATGCTGTTGATTCAAAATGTAATGATACAGTGACATCATTGAACTACGTATATTTTGCTTCCTATGGTGTTCGTATCTTGTTAATTTGTTTCTCTTTATTAAAATTTCATTTGTGGTAGAATGCAACGTTTTGCATGGAAGAGACACACCACCGCTTTTTTTATGATCGAGTGTTATTCTAAAGACGGTTTCATCGGCTCTGAGCGTTCGAGGTGAAAAATGACTGGTAAGTATGGGTCCCATGCGATTCAACGACATTCAGGATATATCGGACGACTGATTTGTAAGTGATCCCCTCTCTACACTGATTGCATTTCCTTCGTATTCTACCGCTGAACAATATTCTGCCACACGCTTTAACTACGACTGAGCTTTTGTGATATCGTTCCATTTCATATTCCTACAAAATTTTATACTCAGGTGTTCGTATGAGTTGTCCGTTTCCAACTGCGAGTCGTTGGTATTATAGTAACAGCAAATGACGTTTTCTCGTTTTTTGAAGAGTCTTATTTTACGTTGCTGAACATCTAAAGCAAGTTGCCAGTATTTGTACCAGTTCGAAATCTTATCGAGATAAGTCAATACTTAATTACAGATAACATTATCTATGACATGTAAGAATTACTGTTAATACTGCGTACGACAAGAACGCACTTAACTGGCCACAACCGAAACTGTTTCTACAAACGTTCATGGCGCTCCATCGTAGATAAAAATACTGGGTCCTACTTGTCAAAAAGTCCTCACTACAAAGACAAATTTTCCTTACCGCCCTAGGCGTTATTACATTAAATAGTAAGCGTAGATGTGTTACTGTGTCATATGGTTTTCCAAATCGAGATATACTCGAGCTACCTAACTCCCTTGATCCACTGCTTTCAGGATGCCATGTGAGAGAAATGCGAGTTATGTTTCATATGATCGATGTTTCCGAAATCTATTCTGACTGGCATGGAGGGAGTCATTCTATTCGAAATACCTGATATCTTTTGTGTTCGGAATATGTTCTAACTTTTACAACAAAGAGATGTGAAAGATTTGGGACGTTAGTTTTACGTCATTCCACATCGGAGGTTCAAGTTCTCCCTCGGGCATGGGTTTGCTTCTTGACCTTAGCATAAGTTAGTTTAATTTAGATTAAGTAGCACGTAAGCCTAGGGACCGATGACCTCAGCAGTTTGGTCCGATAGGAACTTACCACAAATTTCCAAAAAAAATTTCCGTTAGTCTGGTGGATCACTTCTGCTGCCCTTCTTGCAGACGGTTTTGAACTGATCATTCTCGCAACTAATGGGAACGGTGTTTTGTTCAAGGAATATACACTAGCCTGTAGTTAAAAGAGACGCTACCTTAGCCTAAAGTTCGCTTTACATCTCATACTGAATCCAAAGGTGGCGGGAGGTTTGTTCTGTTTTAGCTTTTCAGCTCTTTGTAAGCACCACCAACACTAATATCTGTATGACTCATCTTTGCTGTCTGCAAATGGAATACAAGGAAATGTATGTTTCGTCCGAAGAGGAAAGTACGTGTTTCGGATTTATAGCAACTAACTGAAATCTTGCTGGTATAAGAGACCTGTGTCAGCAGTCACTCTGAAATAACCAATAATGAGAAAGCAGATTATAAGAAGCTCTTAAAACATAATCAGTTTAAGAGCAAAGGAATAATGTCAGTAGTCTACGACGTTAAGGACAACGAAAAGTTATTAACCGTTTCCAGGAAGTCAAATACAGATTACATCAACTAACAGAATAGAATATAGTTTTATGCACAGTACGATTGCATTACATATTCTGAAACGAAACAACAATAAAGCTAAAATTTTAGCATTCTGTGCTCTAGTTCAAGCAATACCTCAGTGCGATAGGGAAATCGAATGAGTCGACTGTCATCTCGTTAATGTAATCTTATTTTTCTGTCCAAATGATGGAGATAAATCACAGGGAAGCTGAGGCGAATCTACAGGCTGGCAATTTTAACTGCATTATTCACCTTCATTGTCTTGACCACCCAATTAACTCGCTCCCTCTCTCTGTTAGGAAATTTTCTATTGTGAACGATTGACCTAAGACAGGTCAGGAATTCCTATACCAATAACTACTGAGAAGGGTGTAGAAGACAATACAAAAATCTAAAGGGAACTCATTTAAAATTTGATGTGATTTAAGATCGTTAAAATATGGAGACATTCACTAAGTGCAAAATGAAAACTGCTATAGTGACCAGAGGAAGCATAAATGATTACAAAGAAAAGGCTAGTTGCAATGCTTCCCAATTACAAGATACACTGGAATAAGTAATAAAGGTTTTTGGAAACCTGATGTGATCTATGTATTGGTATGTTGATGGTGAGACTGACAGGAGATTTAATACAGTGCAGAATCTAGTAGAACTTTAAAATACAATTTTCAAAAAATAAATAAAATAATAAATAAATAAATAAATAGATAGAAAACCTCTGAGAACGTACTGAGTGCTTCCGTATTGGGTTTCAGTAAACGTCATGTTCTCTTTTGTCTCAGAACAACAGTTCACAAATTATGCTTTCCTTTATAAAAGGAAGTATATTAAATTCTCTCTTTCAGTTATTCCTTTTTTACTATTGTAATAAATCTTTATTTAAATGAAAAATGTTCATTTCGTCAAATTCAATCCAGACAACAGGAAAACGTATCTAATGACTAAAATCTTTTTCAACTGAGTCCTTGGACAAAAAGTACTCTGTTTACTTGGTGTGTCAATTTGATGGAAGTATACTATACTTATCAAGAAAATGTAATAAACAGAGGGAGCCATTAAATAAATTACTTTAAGTCTATGAATTAATTAAAAAATAGCTTACTAAACAAATATTAATACTATCACGAAATCTTCTATTAAATTTCAAATCTTAATAAAACAATCGGAAATAACTATAAAGTCATAATAATAAACAAAGGTTTAATTTATTATCAAAAATAAATACCTGGTTTAAAGCCTACTACTGTATTCAGTACATAATAAATTGAGGTTTAACACTTTTAGAGCTTATTTTCTAAAGAATAAATAAATTCGTTCTCATTTCGTTCATTATGCTCATGATTTTCCCTACTCCGGATGTTATTATTTTGGTGATAACCACGGTTTCCTCTCCAGTGGTCCGCATCTTCTACTCTTTCCAAAAACGACGAGAAGCTTTTGTGATTGCTTCCCGCATAACGTTTCGAATCCTCCGGTAGACTTTTCCACAGTTCCCACACTATTCCGGATTCCGTTCATCTGTTCCTCGTATGTGTCAATTTTTGATACCACATTTCGCTAAACTCTTTAATTGAGTTTATGCCTCTATCGTCATACAACCTTTCCATGATAAAATTTCGCCATAGGCAGTCCTGTCTTTGTTCTGCCCAGTATTCCTCTATAAATTTTATTTAAAATTTCCAAATGACATTTGTTCCATATCCAAATTTAGTCCCCATCTTTTCGCGTCGCCTGCTAGGGCACTAATAACTACATTGATTTTTTCCTGGTCCATTACATTATCAGGGAAATTCCTTTCACAGTTCTTCAAAAAATCTTGTAGGTGCCATCCGTTATGTTTTTCAGCCGGATGGAATCGTTCTTCGCCCTCCAGCAATTTGCTACACATTATTCTGTCAGTTACATAATTCTGTTTTTCTCTCATTTTCCGTTCAAGGTCGTGCACTTTACTTCGCGTCTGGGAAGTGTTCTATTCACACTTCTTTTCGCAAGTTGTCACTTGTTTACTCAGTTCTTTCTCGGAATCATTCACCATTTGTCTCAGTTGAGAAATTCCGGTGTTACATTTGTTTATTAATTCGGTTTTGACGCCAAAAACTTTTCCGTCAACCTTTGTTATCACCAAAGGTTCTACATTATCTTGAATTTTCATTATTTCGGTATCGAATCTATCGTTGATTTCATTTATCTGTCCCTGCATATTGTCGACATTGTTATTGATAGTGTCTTTCTCAGTTTTTAAGTCCCTGATTGCACTGTGCACAACACCTACGTTTCAGTTTACTTCTTCCATCTGTTTACTGATTTTAACGCCTTGCATTTCAATTTGATGACCTAGTGCTTTAATTACATCTGCCTGTATTTTAAGTTCGTTGTTAATATTACTACCTTGTGCTGTAATTTGATGACCTTGTGCCGCAATATGTTTGGTTATGTAACTATCTTGGGTTTTAATTTGATGACCTTTGCTGTAATTTGTGGAGATAACATTTTTAACAATTCGGTCATATCCAGTGGATTTTCGCTCTCTTGTTCTAAGGTGTCCTCATATGCAGATTAAATTTCTCGTGTTTTGCTCGTTTGACTTTGGACTTTCGATGAAATGAACATGTCCATCAAGTAGTTAACGTAACCACTCTCTCCAGTCGTGTCATCTTTCCTACCTCGTTTTATTTGCGACGAGCTCATCATCTGAATTTTATAATTTACGTGCGTATGGTACTCCACGTAAGCCTGTTGCCGTCCCGTGGCGTTATCTGTGTTCCCGTCAAATAAACTACCGCCAACTGGTACTCTAGGTACTTTTCCGTCTCGTTCGTTCAGCTCTACTGTCGTCTTCGTATCCATTTTAATTTTGTCAGTACTTTATATTTTACCTTTTAAAAACATGTCAAGTTTTTTATTAATTATTTTGCCTAATCTGTTGCACGTTCGCGCTACTGGACATTTAATACTCGTCTCCCAATTGTTTTACACCAAATATTTGCGTTATGAATCATATTTTAGTGAATAAAACTGACGAATATCCTGTCACGCGGTGCCTCTTATAACAGCAGCCTGCTATACGTCACCAGCCAGTTATACGTTATTCTTCCCTAACCACCGAACATTTAGCCCTGTCACGGGAGAAACCACGTGTAACACTAGCCTGACGTGATACGAACTAATGTCACCCTCTGAGAGGATTTATAATTTTGACCGTGCACGTATGTCTAACGGATAAATGTATCAGGCAGGAATATTGAATATAGTGTAATTAATAGAAAAACTAAACAGGCGTTAACTTCTGGGTTAATAAAATTAGTAAAATTCATATACGAAAGAAAAATCGAACTGACGACAGCCAAATTAGGCACATTAATTTGAAAATATGCGTTTAAGGAAATAGAGTATTAGTTGTTGAATTGACTTTCATTAAAATTCACTTTGAACAGCACGTGTGATACAAACAGACACAGAGCAGTCTAAGCTGTGGGTAGCAATAGTTCCCAAACACAAATCACTGAAAGTGAAATTGTACCCAACTCGTAATAATAAATCTTACAATCACGATCATTACGTGACTCAGCACTAAGATGTTACTGCAGGAAGCACCGAACTACAGTTGGATGTAGAGGGGCTTCTAACTTAACTGACATATAAGAACCAGTAATAAAATTAGAAAACAAATAATATCACAACTACACTGTATATACTCCCATTAGAGAAATATATCAGATTTCCTTAGTAGCAATAATATTCCAATTATCTTTCTAATATGTGAAGAATATATTTGGGACCCATAAACTGGTTTAGTATCACTGCTCAAGCTCTATGATTATTTCAGTAGCAAAATTTAAATCAACAAAGGGTAATTTTTAGCTTCACTTGGAATAGTTTGTGTTTTTTAATTTCCAAGGCAAATTAATCAACACTGAGCTCAGTTAACTTCAATTATGGTTCATGATAGTAATCAAAACTAAATTAAGTTTAAAATGAGCATAACATATTTTCCTTTTTTTTTTCATCACCTGTGAAGCAGGTGTTTTAGACAGTCTGGCACTGAATTTATACAACATGATACATTGAAGTAAAGTAATATGACTTTAACAACATTCTAACTAACTTCAACTATTGCTAATCCTGGCACATTTAACGAACATATATAAATCACTAGTGCATTTGAAATAGGGTACTCGGTTTTCTGAATACCTGGGAGGGTGTCCTGCATAGGTTCATGATTAGGATAAAAGACAGGATTCCAAACGCAGGTTTATAGCTCTTGGATTATTATTAAAATCACTCACACGAATTAACTGGTCCATGCTCTGATACTTATCTGAATGCATGAAGTTAGTGGAGCAGTAGCGAAGTAGTGGTGGCAAGGACGTGGCGGCTAACTGTACTCACGGCTCTTGTTTGAATGCTCTATACAAGCCCTTCTTGGCGACGGATTTTTAAAGTGTTAGAGTCATTCCTTATTTCCGAGAGTACCATGCAACCGCCAAATCCACATCCGAGGCAACATTCCTTGCAAAACGGTTTCCTTTTGCCTCACTTGGTAACGACGATGTGTACCATGCAACAGGTAGCAACTGACTGCGTACCGTTCCCACTGCCCGTTCTTGCCTATTAGCACGTGACTGCATCACTATGGTGTCATAAGTTTTATCAAAACCGATTAACTGAATAATCTTCTACATTCATACTCTATGATTGCTTAAATGCCTCTCTGGGTGCTGTATTTGGTCCGATCCTGTCTTCACAGTCCCTAGAAGCTGTACACTATCTGATGTTAACCGTCTGTACACCCCCAATGTTATGCAAAACTGACCGCCACTTGTCACTTGAGGTGGGCCTACCAGGAGTGGGTTACCGTTGTTATGTCAGCAGAGATGCAGCAATAGCGGAATGGGTCTGTTAGGAGAGCTTATTGGGTTGTAACAGGGATAATTTTACGTCATATGAGTAACAAATGCATCAAGGACATTATAATTCTTCTAAAGTTGTTCAGGTTGACAGTTGGCGATGTGCTTCTGAAATGAAAACACGGAGGAATAGCCAGAACTATACCAATACCAGTCTGACTTGATATACTGACAGAAAGGCAACGTGGAGCGTTGCGGAGGGTGGTTGCAAGAAATCGCATGAATTTAGCGGAAAGATTATCTCTGAGATTGGAAGTGCCACCAGCAGTCCAGTTAGCATCACAACTGTGCTAGTGGCTCTTGAAGTGGTGTAAACAGTGACGCCGCTGGACGGGGGATGACTGCAAAAAGGTGAACTGAAGTGATGAATCAAGCTGTACCAAGGGGCAATCAAATGGGATGGTTTGTGTTTGGATAACGCCTGGAGAACTTTACCTGCCACCATGTGTAGTCCCAACAGTGGCGCATGAAGCAAGTGGCGTCAAGGTATGCGGATGTTAACAGTGGTTGACGTTTGGTCCCCTTATTCCGCTTAATGAACCCTAAATGTGGAATGATATGAACATATTTTACAGCATTGTTTACTGTGTGACGATGATTATTTCCATCAGCATGTGCATCAGCATGACAATGCACGGTCATAAAGAATAATCTGCCAGGAAATTCTGAAATCGTTTGGCCTGTCCAGAGTCTCGACCTGAGCCCAATGCAACAGATTTGGGATAACTCTGAACGTTGATGACGCTTCATATCACAGCGTTCAAGATGACTATCACGGCCGAGTGCGCCTCTAGAGGACGACCTTCAGACACCTCATTGCGTCCCCAGCATAGTTTCATCCATCATGAAGGCGGAGAGTGGACACACCCCATCTTAATGTCCACTAATAAGTGTCCAGATACTTTTCGTTAGATAATATATAGGAGACAATAGTGTATTCATAAATTCCTCACTGAATACTGGCACTTGAAAGTAGACCTTTGCAGGATAGTTGGCGCCAATCTTGTAGTCTGCCAGTTAAGATTGTTTAGAATGTCTGCTGTGTCCGGTAGATGAGTTGCACAGTAGCCAATGTGAAGAATTGCTGATGGCTTTCAAGTTATGCACTTTACAGCCTATGTTTAGCTGTAATTTTTTCTTGCTCTCGTTCCTACTATAACCTCATAAAATATGCAAATCTAAGGATCTGCAGTAGACGAGCTTTGTTTTACAGTGTCGAAGATTAAAAAAATGGTCTTAGCTGTTTAAGGCATACATTTTAGAGCCCATGTTTGCTAGACTTATTTGCTTGTAATGATCGTTCGTATCATTTCTTTGACTATCGACCATTCCTTTAGGGATACCTTACATGTTGTCAACATCTCTGTTTTACTCCTACTTGCTACAGACTCATCAAACTTGAGCGGTGCACTGTAATGGGTTGCATGAGTGTTCTGTAACCCACCTCCTCTGTGGAAACACTGAATTATTTCAATATCCTACCAACGAACCAAAGTTTACCACTGGTTTAGTTTACTAACAGTTTTTGTGATAATTGTGATTTATACACTCACAAACTGCTACACGCAGGTACTTCTGTGATATCTGATTGAAATTGTAGCTCACTTATCTCGCAGCCGTAACATACTGTGTTTTTTTTTCTTTTTGTGAAAATATCTGTACACGTAAAGCAAGTTGCCAACGTTTGAACCAATAAGAAATCTTATAAATAGCTGCCTGAATTTGCAGTACTTTTTTCAGATAATACTTCATTATAAATAACTATTTCAACTGCAGAATATCTGAGATTACAGCTAATTTGGTTTTCCATGTAAATGATGTACAATATGAACAGTGAGATCCCCAACTTACTTCCCTAGAGGAAATCAGAAGTTACTTCTATATCTGTCGATGACACGACTTGAAGGATAACGTGCTGTTACTTTCTTATATATCAATCTTCAGTCCAATGTCAAATCTCGACTGATAATGTATATCAGAGGTTCTCAAATTTTCTGGGACCATTACCCCTCTGTGAAATCAGATGTAAACTAGTAACTCCCAGCAAAATGTCTGATATTACTGTTAATTTTGGCCTCCAGGTAATTGATGTACAATTTGAGCAGTAAGATCTTCAACACATTTTCCTAGGACATACCTGAAGCAACTCCTTGAAATATAACACGCTGTAACCCCCATATCAACAAATTTTCAGTCCTGCCTGAAATCACGACTCTACATCAGAAATTCCCAACCTTTCTGAGACTATAAGCCTTTAACGTAATCAGATATAAACTACTACCCCTCCCCCCACCCTCCAGAAATCAGCAACATTATCACCTAGCTAAACATCAGAAAGAAAAAAAAATTCTTTCAACAATGCCGGATAAAATTTCCCCCTCTCTTGATTATCTGAATTGCAGACGTTTATTTTATTATTAGACTTGCATTATGTTCTCACTCTGAATAGTACATGGCAAATACAATAAGGATTATAGTTCTTAATTACCAGGAGATGAATGTCATTCAACCGAGCTCAAAGTAAGCAGGTTTCAATCAAAATATGACGACACAACGCGTCTCGAAATATTATTTTAGCTTATCAGAAGTAATTACAGGTGGCAGTATGATTTCCTATTATATCTGAAATATATAGAATAAGAAATATCAGCACTTAGAGCTGCCTTCGTCTGCATTTGTATTTCAGAGTAGCTGTTTGCTTTGGCCAACTTTAATTTCACCATTCGTTTCTAAGTCTGCAGTTAACTCGGTCTTGAGTTTTACGTCTCAGAGTAACATTTACGACTGAACGCAAGGAAGGCGACGCGCGCGACGCTGTATGCTGCAGTATATCATGAATTACGTACGCTTGTGATTAACAGCTACTAGGCCAAATGGAAACTAGATAATTATGAGAAGTGCTCGCTCAGTACTGCTCGACTGCAGATGTGACAGATAACGGCCAGAACTTTGTTAGTTTGCACCCGGCCGGAAGTTTATGTGCAGTGGCTACGCTTAATCTCAACCATGGAAATGTGGAACTATACTTAACAACAACTAGTAAAGACTACGAACAGAGTTCATTTTCTCTTTATGTCGAGAGTAAAATATAATGTGCACAAACTACAATGATAAATTTGTGTCAGAAACTTAATCGTATCTGTCTACAGTATATAAGATACAAGCACTCAGCAGTAGATGGTGTAGCGCCTTTCGTACCATAATTAGGCACTTTCTTCCCTGTACAAATCACGTACACTGTGCGGGTGAAATTTCTATCTGTTCATCACACACAATTCCAACAGAGCAGCCAGCCGGTGTGGCCGAGCGGTTTTAGGCGCTTCAGTCTGGAACCGTGCGACCGCTACAGTCGCAGGTTCGAATCCTGCCTCGGGCTTGGATGTGTGTGATGTCCTTAGGTTAGTTAGGTTTAAGTAGTTCTAAATTCTAGGGGACTGATGACCTCAGATGTTAAGTCCCGCCGGCCGGGATGGCCGAGCGGTTCTAGGCGCTACAGTCTGGAACCGTGCCACCGCTACAGCCGCAGGTTCGAATCCTGCCTCGGGCATGGATGTGTGTGATGTCCTTAGGTTAGTTAGGTTTAAGTAGTTCAAAATTCTAGGGGACTGATGACCTCAGTTGTTAAGTCCCGCCGGCCGGGGTGGCCGAGCGGTTCTAGGCGCTACAGTATGGAACCGTGCCACCGCTACAGCCGCAGGTTCGAATCCTGCCTCGGGCATGGATGTGTGTGATGTCCTTAGGTTAGTTAGGTTTAAGTTGTTCTAAATTCTAGGGGACTGATGACCTCAGATGTTAAGTCCCGCCGGCCGGGGTGGCCGAGCGGTTCTAGGCGCTACAGTCTGGAACCGCGCGACCGCTACAGCCGCAGGTTCTAATCCTGCCTCGGGCATGGATGTGTGTGATGTCCTTAGGTTAGTTAGGTTTAAGTAATTCCAAATTCTAGGGGACTGATGACCTCAGAATTTAAGTCCCATAGTGCTCAGAGCCATTTTTGTTAAGTCCCATAGTGCTCAGATCCATTTGAACTAACAGAGCATTTAAGTTCCCCCCCCCCGTTTAATTTTCCTGAGCAGCTCTGTTACAGTTTTGTAAGGATTTTGGTGACCTATAATCCGAGCAGCAAGTTCCCTGTTCGCGTACGCGATAAAGACAACAAGTCATTGAACTGAACTCTAGAACATGTCCTTTACAGTCATGTGACTGACCATCAGAAACGCAATGTACGGCAGTGAAGTGGTTTGAACGGACAGGTCAGTTTTATGGAATCAGCACTGTTAGTTGGATCGAGTGGGAGACATGACAGAATAGCACAAAGCGGAGGATTTGTTTGGACATCACCATAACTATTCCGACGAATGAACTGCCGTATTTGTTGCTATATCACTGTGAACTCTCCAATATGCCTACAAGAAACTGTGTGCCAGTCGCAGCTATGTAACACGACGTGCCTACAGTGGTCGTACACAGTTCCCAACTAACAGGGAGCAGAGAGAAATAGCATCCCTTACCAATGACAATTGTCAACAAAGCCAACCTAAATTGCTGTTGTTAGTGAATGAAGGTCCATGTCAAACAGTTCCCGCGCGAATATTGCAAACGGAATTGCGTATATTGGACAACTGGAGTCGGATAGCTCGCAAAATATGACTGCTCACAACGGTACATGAAGCTGAACGTCTTCACTAGGACAAACAACACTCTGAATCAATATTTGTGGAGCATTCCACGACAATCTAAGAAATAACCTAATGCAAAGATCCCTTGTACAAGGGGTGTTAAATAAGTGAAGCAACTCATTTTTTTCTGAAATCAGTTTGGTGTTTTTCAGGATTCAGTACACCATATTATTCCCCATTCTTTTGGCTCCAAAACCCTTTTTTCAACATAATCTCCGTTCAGTGCGACGGCTTTACGCCAACTTACTGTGAGAAATTCTAAGCTCGCATGGTACCACTCCACTGGTCGACGTCGGAGCAAACGTCTTGCTCCAGCAATAAGCTCCCCATCATGCAGGTATTTCTTCACACGGAGTGCATCCTTCATTGAACCAAACAGATGGAAGTCGGAAGGATACGGGCTGTAAGGTGGATGAGGAAGAACAGTTCAATGAAGTTTTGAGAGCTCCTCTCGGAGGCGCAGACTTGTGTGAGGTCTTCCGTTCCAAGGAGAACGAGACGTTCGTTTTCATTATTGTGGCGACGTACAGGCCTAAGTCATTTCTTCATTGCCTGACGGTAGCTCAATACACTTTTGAGTTGATGGATGCACCATCAAACCAAATAACTCTCTTCAGAGTCCCAGAAGCCCGTCGCCGTGGCCTTATCGCATAAGGTTCAACTGGTTCAAATGGCTCTGAGCACTATGGGACTTAACTTCTGAGGTCATCAGTCCCCTAGAACTTAGAACTACTTAAACGTAACTAACCTAAGGACATCACACACATCCATGCCCAAGGCAGGATTCGAACCCGCGACCGTAGCGGTCTCGCGGCTCCTGACTGAAGCGTCTAGAACCGCTCGGCCACCCCAGCCGGCTTATCGCCTAAGGATGTGGCTTTGAACACTCTCTTCGGAGGAGACGTCGTATGGCTCCACTCCACAGGTTGCCATTTTGTTTCCGTTTCGCCTGTGCCGATGTTCGACAAAAAATTTCTCGTGATGTATTTCGTAACGTGTAAGTAATTCCACACAGATGAAAACTGTTTGCGGTCTTCAGTTAGGCGGCGAGTAATCCAGCGATCACAAACCTATGAATACCCCTACCGGTGGACGAGTTGTCAGTACTAACAAGAGGGACGTCCAGTTCTACAGCGAAGTGTTTGATTGTGATACTTCGATCATCTAGAATAAGAGTGTCCGCACGATCCAATATTGCAGGATTCACTGCTGTGTGCGGGTGACTGGCACGAGGAAGATTGGACAGGTATGTGCAACTTTTTTGTGATGATGACAGACTGCTCTCTCAACGACTCACCGTGCTTTCGTTCACTGCCCTGTTTCCGTAGACATTGTCAAAGCGCCTATGAATATCTGCGATGCCTTGGTTTTCCGTCAAAAGAAACTTTTTCTGCTCGCAACACACCTCCGTTAAAACAAGTTATTATGAAGGCTATGTATTGCGTCGTCACCTACCAGAGTTTCGTGAAACTATAGGAGCTGAAACAGAAATATTCAACGATGTCCCACAGGAAATTCCGCACTTTTTAACCGTAACTGGCAGTGAAAAATAGTTTTTGCATAACTTACTGAACACTCCCTGTAGAAGTGTCGTGGAAAAGTCAGAAGCATTCCCAACAATTCAAAGGTCTTGTGAGCAACGTGTGGGTGCTATTCTGTCATTCTGCACAACGGATTAATCTGAGATGTATCCTGTACCCTGTGGCTCCTGCGAGATGCAATTTCACCCCCACACTACTACAGAAGACAGACACAAGCTCCTAACATTCTAAAGAGAAATGCCTGAAAAACTTCCAGGAATAAATATCTTCTGGAGTCGTCCGCAATAAGGAAATGACACAAAAACTCACAAAATTTCTTACGTAACTAGTGGGATACTTGGGTACTGGAGTAGTGCTAGTTAGTGTAAGAAAAACATGAAACTTACGAAAATTATTATTTATTTTGCAAAAGTTCTGAGAAATCACAATGGCACTTTTAGTTATGAACTGAATAGGTTATTTCCAGGTTATTTTCGGAATGTGAAGTTACCTCTTAAGGTCAGGATTCGCTAATGAAATTTCTATACAAAGTTTAAGATTGTTACTGACTTGGCAGAATGGCTGAGAGCCGTGCTTACTCAACTTGAATAATTATCCGTTAGAATGTTGCTAGATACTGTCGAGGCTGTCGCATGTGAAATGCAGTGAAGGTTACTGTTGTGGAGGAAATATGGGGCTCACAAGAGCTGTAGCGCACAATGCCATAAGCTGCGATGACTGCTGTCTGCGACGCTCGCTGCTGGCAAATGAGATAACTCTCGTTCTATCTCGATTGACCTTCGCCAATCAAACTCTCCCTACGCCTTGATGAAGTCAAGGACTACTATTCGCCCCTAGTCTAACTATTGGCATGGTACACAGGTCAGATAAGCAGTCCATTGCGATGCCATTCAAAAATTCGCTCGCAGGCGTTTAACTATAACTCTTTCCATTCACACCGCACAATAAGTGTGGTGGCCAACACAGTGAACGACGCTTAATCTCAAGGACTCCATATAGAGTCGCACTCTGATTCGTTCTCGACAGAGGTGCTCTCCCAGTGAAGTACTGAGGAGAGACTTGTTCCTCACTCTTTGAGTACACGTATGAGCGCACACACTCTCGTTATGACTTCTCGCTCCAAGAGGCACTACAGAACAGCCCCTCTCCACACCAGACGTGAAGGGGTATATCTTTTAGTCTCTTCCATTACTACTTCAGCTCAAGGCATCAGAAATATCATGTGCTAATCAGCATTGCTCTTCTTAAATGGGAGAATGACGTTTTGTTTAAGGCGACCAATCCGGAAATCTGTAGCATCCGCGTATGGCGTTTGCTGTCTCCCTGTGAAAATCTCTGAAACTTCATGCTATATTTGTTAAGAATGTGTAGGCCGGGCACTCCCACACAATGTAGCGGAATTTGCTTTTAAGCCGAACACGGGGTCGTCCTTTCACCCGGGCAAACGCTGTCTACTCCACGGGCGGCTGCCAGACGACGTAGATAGCTCCCTGTGAGATCCTCTGAAGGGATCGGCGTCCTGGTGTGTGGTGTTTGCCTCTCCTGAACTGAAAGCTTTTGTGACCGTCGTCTCTTGAATGTGTGTGTGTATGCCAGCGTCGAGCATTCCAACCACAGTGCGCTTTCTTGTTATTTGCATATCGTTTACATTAATTCATACAACATTTACTTTATCTTATCGAGTTTCAGTTCGAATGAAGCGTCTTGATGTGCGGAATATGATTGTGAGGGCAGAATGTGCAACCAATGAAGGTCAGGAGACCACGACGTCTTACAGTCTGCAAGCTTACTACAGTACATGGGCCGATGGGTGTGTGCTTTTATGTGTGGAAACTACAGGATGATTCAGGAAATTGACGTGTATCTCACCTGATAACAGGTTCCTTAATTTTTAATAATCGAAAGATTTGTGTACTTATGTCAGTACAGATGTTTTCCACCTGTTGGTGTGAGGAATCACCAATCAAAATTTGTAAAAGTTGTTGTTAGCCATTGGAATACGTTGCAGGTTCCTGTAAACTTTAGCTCCGTGTTGCAAATTCCCGCGAAAGCCACCAGGTGTGCTGTGGTTTCGCACATTCCTCAGCGGCAGGGCAGAACGAAATTGTTTGGGTACGGCGCACCGCAGTCCTCGGAATCAGAGGACGCTCCTGAGGGAGCAGTAAGTCTCAGAGACAAACTGCGGCGTCCGATAGCCTCGGCCCAAGCAGCCGCCGAGGCCAGCGCGACTCCTGTCTCGTAGTTATGTTTGTTACACCGTCACCCCAGCGGCTATCTCGACCCCGGAGCACAGCAAGGTCGCTATCACGGGCGGCCGTGGAGATCTCGGAAACAATTTAGCTATTTAATCGTGACGGCTGATCTTAATGAATACGATACGACGAATGTTCCATAAATTGTGACAACAATGTACACTACTAGCCATAAAAATTGCTACACCAAGAAGAAATCCAGATGATAAACGGGTTTTCATTGGACAAAAATATTATACTAGAACTGATATGTCATTACATTTTTACGTGGTTTTGGTGAGTAGATCCTAAGAAATCAGCACCTCTGGCCGTAATAACGACCTTGATACGCCTGGGTATTGAGTCAAACAGAGCTTGGATGGCGTGTACAGGTACAGCTGCCCATGCAGCTTCAACACGATACCACAGTTCATCAAGAGTAGTGACTGGCGTATTGTGACGAGCCAGTTGCTCAGCAACCATTGGGCAGACGTTTGCAATTGGTGAGAGATCTGGAGAATGTGCTGGCCAGGACAGAAGTCGAACATTTTCTGTATCCGGAAATGGACGTATGGGACCTGCAACATGCGGTCGTGCATTATCCTGCTGAAATGTAGGGTTTCTCAGGGATCGAATGAAGGGTAGAAGCACGGGTCGTAACACATCTGAAATGTAACGTCCAGTGGTCAAAGTGCCGTCAATGCGAACAAGAAGCGACCGAGGCGTGTAACCAATGGCACCACATACCGTCACGCTGGGTGTTACGCCAGTATGGCGATGACGAATACACGCTTCCAATGTGCGTTCACCTTGATGTCGCCAAACACGGATGTGACCATCATTATGCTGTAAACAGAACCTGGTTTCATCCAAAAAAATGACGTATTGCCAATCGTGCACCCAGGTTCCTCGTTGAGTACACCATCGCAGGCGCTCCTGTCTGTGATCCAGCGTCAAAGGGTAAATGCAGCCATGGTCTCCGAGCTGATAGTCCATGCTGTAGCAAACGCCGTCGAACTGTTCGTGCAGATGGTTGTTGTCTTGCAAACGACCCCATCTGTAGACTCAGGGATCGAGAGGTGTCGGCACGATCCGTTACAGCTATGCGGATAAGATGCCTGTCATCTCGACTGCTAGTGATACGAGGGCGTTGGGATCCATCACGGCGTTCCGTATTACCCTCCTGAACCCACCTATTCCACATTCAGTTAACAGTCGTTGGATCTCGACCAACGCGAGCAGCAATGTCGCGATGCGATAAAACGAAATCGCGATAGGCTACAATCCGACCTTTATCAAAGTCGGAAACGTGATGGTACGCATTTCTCTCCCTTACACGAGGCATCACAACAACGTTTCACCAGACATAGTCGGTCAAGTGCTGTTTGAGTATGAGAAATCGGTTGGAAACTTTCCTCATGTCAGCACGTTGTAGGTGTCGCCACCGGCGCCAACCTTGTTTGAATGCTCTGAAAAGCTTATCATTTGCATATCATAGCATCTTCTTCCTGTCGATTAAATTTCGCGTCTGTAGCACGTCATCTTCGTGGTGTAGCAATTTTAATGGCCAGTTGTGTAGATGTCGTGACTTAACAAACTGTTCTCATAGGACAAATCGCGGATAATTCCTTCGTATATTGGAAAATATTTGGCTTTAAAGATAAGGCAGTAAGAAGAAGAAGGTTCCTTAATACGGTCGAAAGACAATAACACTAGCATGCAGCAGGACTAGTGTAAGGCGATGTAATCCTCAGCCTTCATTCAAGGACCATTTCCTTTCCTGAGACCTGAGTTTCTCCTCGTCTAAACAACTTTCAAATAACTTCTGGGAATTCAGACAGGTAACACTTTTAGCGGCTGCCGATATTTCGGCGGGATAACACCCCGCCATTTTCAAGGCAACCTGCAACGCTATCGACCAACTGTACATCGGGTAATTGATGCTAATTATGAGTCAACACGTAAGGTCTACTGCCTTTTTTGCCTTACGTAGGAAACACTTCCAACAAGTTCGGTCGTATTTTACGGAAATACGATGTGAAATGTGTTTCCCACCTCCATCTAAAATTAGACCGATTCTGTTAAGGATGATCTTGGTCTACGTAAGGGGAGTGTATATCGTATTCCTTGTAGCTGTGGCATGGCATATATTGGTCAAACTATCAGGACCGTGGTGGACCGATGTACTGAGCATAAACGGCACACGCGATTACAGCAGCCAAGTAGATTTGCTATTGCCGAACTTTGCTTGGATACTGGTCACCCATGTTATATAATAACACGGAGATATTGGCATGCACGTCCAGCTATTCGGACAGTGTTATTAAGGAGGCAGTTGGGATTAAATTAGCGAGCAACCTCGTTAGCAGGGATGGAGATATCTGTTTAAACTCTATTTGGAATCCGACGCTCTCCCTTGTCAAAAAACAGAGGGACAGAGTCAATGCTACGTCACCTGCGAATTCGTAATCTCATTATCGATAGCTCTGGCTTTGGTCAACTTCGGTGGCATTAGTGTTCAGTGTGTGTGTGATATCTTTCCTGCTTCAGTCCGAGAACCGAGGTTTTAAATTTGCATGTACGTCGCCTGTCCGTTGCAGTTTGCCTTGAAAATGGCGAAGTCGCTGAAAGTGTTACCTGGCTGAATACCCGGAAGTTATTTGACACTTCCTCTCTTGTATGCTGTGATGGCTTGCCTGTGACATTATCTCTAACTCTCCTAAGTTTGTAAATGCCAGAAGTATAATTATGAAGCTGCTTTCTGTACAGATATCACTGGCCATCTTGCAGATATCGACGAAATGAAATTATAATGATATCTAGACCTTTAGCTGCTTACAGACGTTGATAAATATCAACGGGGACAGTTGAGAAATGTTTGCCGCGACCGGAACTCGAACCGGGGACATCCCACTTACATGGCAGACGCCCTATCCGACAGAGCCACCGAGGACACAGACAATAGTGCGACTGCATGAACTTATCTCTGGCACGCTCCCCGTGAAACCCACACTTTCAACTTACTGTCCACACATTACATTTGTAGTGCCCCTGCCCACTATACTCAATACTCGCGACAGTCAGTCTACAGATTCCCGTAAGAATTCGGGCAATTTCAGTATATCCGCATTGAAGAAGATCATTGATTGGCAAGTCTTATCTCCATGAAGATGGTATCCGCTCTTTTGGACACGGGAGCGTGCCTGGGATAAGTCCCTGCAGTCTCCCTGTTGTCCCTGTCCTCGGTGGCTCAGTCGGACGCCGGCGCGGTAGCTCAGCGTGTTCGGTCAGAGAGCTGGTTGGCCTCTATAGTAAAAAAAACTGAGTGGAAGGATCAACATACGAACTTGACCAGATGTCATGTGGCGTCCGCAACGACCAAACACTACGATCAACAACGAACAAAATGCAAAAAAAAAAAAGTCGGATAGGGAGTCTGCCATATAAGCAGGAGGTCCCAGGTTCGCGTCCCGGCCAGGACATACATTTTTCAACTGTCCCCGTTGATATTTATCAACGCCTGCAAGCAGCTAAAGGTCTAGATTTCATTATAATTTCAGAAGTATAGTTGTTCCAATTCCTGTCAGAAAAGGCGTTATAGAGCAAAGTATTAAAATTTAATCCATTGTTCAAGATATGACGTTACGGTTGTATCAAGCATTGCAAGTTGTTTTACTTAGCTTCAACCATAATTTTCATTAGTGTTGATCAGATTACGAAAAAAAAAGAAGAAGCGGTTCAAGAGATTATACGGCAGTCCTCAGGCAAACGTCACAGAAAATCTATAGCACATTACGCAAAATGTAGAAAAGTTAGTGCACTTAACCTACAAAATATCGTACAGTTCTTATATTTGATATCAGGCCAATGGTCAGTTAATTTTTGTTACCAGCACGACGACATATGTAACTGTATCTATTCCTTCGCTTTCATCGGTTACGGCTCGCCACAAACTCAAGTACATTCACGCTTTACGCAGTTCTGAGTCAGATCGAATTAGTGCCACTTGATGAGTTACTACAACTTATTTTACAGCATTCACTGCAGACACATTTTTCTTCGTGATGCTGTATATCACTTTATCCAGTGGACTGCCCGTCTCCACTGTTAGGATGAACAACGCGGAAATGTGTTAATTCAAAAAAATGTTCAAATGTGTGTGAAATCTTATGGGACTTAACTGCTAAGGTCATCAGACTCTAAGCTTACACACTACTTAACCTCAATTATCCTAAGGACAAACACACACAGCCATGCCCGAGGGTGTGTTAATTACTCGTGAACTCTTCCCGGGACATCAGCCGGGTGTCAGTGACTTCTCGGTGCAACTTTTCAATAAATTCCCAATCCGTCATCTTATGGCAAAGTGCTTAATTCCTGAGTGATATATTTCTCACAGTTCCTGGTCTATATGTCCTCTATTCGGCGAATTGTTTGGTGTAGAGTTGCTGTGTTTCACCGGTGTGGTGACAGTCTTGGCGGTGAATGCTCATTTCGTACGATACGCTAGCCAGACACCTGGCACAATGGCGAGTTTTAACGCTGTATCCCAATCGTTGCGTGGGGCAAATAAAACACGGTGGCATCGGCCACACAGGAAGCAGTGACCACAGAGCACAGCTTCATTGAATGTCGTATATTCGCTTACATGAACGTCACGATACATCCTATGGATGGGCTATCCCTTTTTTCGTCACCCATACGTCTCCAACGAAGCACAAATCCCTCTGTCCAAAGACCAGGCAAAGAAGCGTTAATCTCAAACATTAATATTATTGTCAAATAATACTTCTACTATGTTGTCCATAAATAGGCATACGTTCGCTTAGTCATTAAACTATAAAACTTGCTTGTTTATTGTGGTCCCGCGGCCCATATTGCATCACCAGGTGGCATACTAGTACACCACTCAACATTACTTAAAAGTCAATTATGGATGGGTGCAGAGATTTCATTGCGTGTGCTGAAAGAAGGTCGCATTCGTTTTATCATTTTGAGGTAAACCTCATTTATAACGCACACATATCGAGTGCAGCTAATGTATACTGCCTCACTAACCGAATACCTGCAGCAGTGGCTACATAATGCACGCTCAATATTTTCCACAGAGCATATGGATTTTAGCCGAGTTACGTGCGTCGTAAATCAAACTGTCACTGTAACCACACTAACATACACTTACAGTGGTCTTGTTGTAAATATCACCAGTATCCAATCAGTTCTTTGTTTTTGCAGTAGCCAATTCTGCACCTCATACTTGCAAGCAGTCCACAAAGAATTATGTAAACCATATTGTTAATGACACAGCCACTCGGTTGCAAATAGCTCTTTGGTACATCGACCTAGATTTCGACACGTCTGAGGATGTCTTCATCAGAAAGAAATTTTAAGAAATTGTATAGTTACATTGCTAGAAGCCAATGGTCATAGTTTAGAGCAGATGTGAACGTTCCGGCCTTTGGTACATATGCATTGATAGGAACAACGTCCTAGCAAGGCCTACGTGCCAAAGACCGGAACGTTTTTAATTTTAATTTTGGACCTGAAGCTATCTGCCCTAAAGTTTGATCAATGACTTCTATCAAAGTCACTTTACTGTTTCTTGAAATTTCATTCTGATGGATTCATCCTTAGAGGTGTCTAAATCTAGGTTAGTGTACCAAACAGCTGTCCTGAGAGGCAGCAATGTTTAAAACTGTAATATTTGTAGTGAATCATTAAACGGGTTGGTTCACAATTTCTATTACAGTCTTGTTGGGGCTGAAGAGGAACCTTGGTAGATAAAGTTTTGATATAGATGCCTCGATACGTACCGCTTGGATATATGATGAATTGGGAGTTCGGATCGCTTTCAGGTCTGCCGATTCATGGTACGGTATGTAATGTTTGAGCTGCACAACGCATGAATTGACAACGTTTTCCCGATCGCGCAGTCTATTGTATAACGTTTTCGTCCAACTACTACAATGGCTGCTAGAAACGGGTATACAGGGTGTTCAGAATATGTAAGACTTGTAGAGGGGAGTGAGTAGATAATATTTTGAAATCAAACTTATGTCTGAAAAGGTACCGTTTTCGTGCTATAACCATTTGAAAACTTCTCGGTAACGCGACCACTTTTACAAGTAACTGATTAGTTGTGACCCAGTACATGACTTGTTTCACAGTTCGATCCATTAATAGCCAAAGAAATTGCTCGTGCAATCGTTGAGTGGTCTTCTTCAACGTGGCGCAGTACGGCGTCTTCCATTTCGGGCGTGAGTTATCTCCTTGGAGCACCATAGTCATGCCTGCTGACGGTGGAGGTACTCCTTCTCGAAGCCGTAGCCTAATTGTCACGAAAAGGGTATGCGACGGTGTCGGGCGTTGTGGGGAACGATCTTGACCAAGGTGACGAGAAGGTCTTCCGTTACTGTGACGTTTCCCTCTCAGAAGAATCATGTCGGTGTATTCTGCGAACGTGTACTCAACCAAGTTACTTACGTCGCAAATAAAACGGTTAATGTATCCACACTAACATATACTTACATCGGTCGTGGTGTAATTAACATCCGCATCCAATCAGTTCTTAGTTTTTGCGGTAGCCTAAATCTGTACTTCATACATGAAAGCGTATTTGCTCTAACACTCACAGACACATAAATGAGGCTCGACGCAGGTTAGAGGGGTGGGATAATCAGCCTATCCGACGTAACTACCGCACCATCATGAATACCCTGTTGCATACCTGCCTATACTCTGATAAAATTTACTTGATAGTTGACACTTCACGTGCTGGAGGAGTCTTCCTCTAATCAGTGCTCTCCACGTAACATCTGAACTTTTCATCACTGCCAGACTGTCACAACAAATGGTCAGTTAACTTCCAATTCCTTGCATGGCCTTTTTTTGTGTTTGGATCCAGAATCCTGTGTTCGGACAATTTATTTCGCATTTCATCACACTCATAAACAAACACATACACACACACACACACACACACACACACACACACACACACACACAAAACGATGGTAACGAAATACCCACATTTCGCACGCATCAGCAGCCAAAGACAGCTGAGTTATTTCCCACAGGACGCGATTCGGTTCCACAAATAAAATTGTCATCGGAGATATCGGCCTGCAGTAGGTGAACTTCATATAACATGGTGTAAAACCTAACATTTTGAAGGCAGAAAATGATCGTTGCAATTGGTTCTATATATGTAATCAAAGTATAACAATAACACGTCGAAGTCGTCCGTACGGCAATGGTAATGTCACAGTCTGCGGTACGGAAGGTTACGTGTGTTCGAATACCGGATAGTATTTTTCTTTTTTAAATCTACCAAAATCTTTTTTATTATTATTTTCAGTTCGTTGGCATCAATTTAATTATTTTCTATTTTTAATCTTTTGTTGCGTAATTTTCACCATCGTATTGACTTTTTTTATTTGCTCTTACGTTTTCCTATCATCTTCTTTCATTAGGAATCTGCTAGTTTCGCCTCTAACCTGTATATGAGCTCCAACCAGCACTGTTCATCGGTCGCTCTCGCGTCAGCACGCGTAGGAAAAGCGAGACGTTACAGTCCGATTTTAGCTCTGAAACTGAAATTATTCTCTGTTTTGGGTTTGTTCGTAGAGTTTAGTTTTAACCGCCGCGACTACACTGAGCGTGATTAGTAGTTCTGCCGCACGTTCCTCATCGCCGTTTTCTCGGATTCATAGCATATCGGGAGGTTGTGGTTAGGTTAGGACACGAGTGCAAAATTCAGAAACACAAAAAGCGTTTTCTGTTGCAGTTCAGTCTACAGTCAATCAGTTGTGGACAGAACATCTCTCATTTCCGCAATACCTGTTACACGTTACATGAACAGCATTTCAGCACTTGTGAAGTGACCAACCGCATCTGCATGTCGGCTTTAACTGAGCGAGAGCCCATGTGGCGACACTCTAGCGCCGAGTGACAGACGTCAACTATCGAGTAATTTTAAACGGCCAATGGCAAACACTTTTTCAGACGGCTGTAGCACGGAAACGGCACGTTCCCGAAGATGGGTTCCTGTCCAAAATATTATTTACTCACATCCCTCTACAAGCCGTAGGAATCTATAACGGGAATTTCCGAACACCCTGTATTCACAGCTATGAGGGTTGATGGTGGTGTTCTTTCGCGCGCAACGGGGTTTGTGAAATTGTAAGATGGGCATGTCATTTTGATATTTGTAAGTTATCGATGAGGACGCCAGAGAGAGAGAATCTTACGTTACTGTTAAACAGTGTTTGGTCTTGTTTTGCCACAGTCTTTGCCGCTGTACAAACTGACACGTTCTTAGTTGTACTAAGTATTCAGTAGCGCTGTGTTGACTTGTGATTGTTTCTGTTAGATGAAGAAAGACTTATTGTAAAAGACAGCAAGGATGAATGTGATGTATGTACTGAAAGGTGAGAAGAATATAAATTTTTAATACAGTTCTTTTCTTAATTTTTTACTTTTTTGAAGAGAACAAGTATGTGGTAAGACCGCAGCACTGTGCTGCTAGTTTGTCGGAATGATTATTGTCCGCGAGTTATCTTTGCTCACTTCGTCAAAGCTGAGAAAAAGACCGCCTCAGTTCCCTGAGTCATGTGTTAACATACAAACTGACTAAGCTGTTTGGTTTTTATAGGAATTCTCTATTGACATTCAACCCTTTTTACATCGTTCTTCACTTTGTAAAGCGTAGTATTGTTAAGAGTGATGTTATGCGCGAAGATCAAGCGAAGTTTGACTCCATCTTTTTGAATAAATACTTCATTATAAAATCTTTGTCTTCGAATATCATTTCATAGGAACAGCTACTCTCCCCGTCGCCCTGTTTGAAGAAGGTTTATCAGTAAGCATTACTATATTGCATCACTTGGTATTCAAAAGTTTCAAAACTGTTTGGAAAGTTTATTTAAAAATAGAAATCTAGCTTATCCACTGCCTGTTTACTGTTTGCTGTTGAGCATTCGAGAAACCAGCAACAATGTTGTCAAGAGGTGAGGTAAGTAGAAATTTCTATTAGGGCCAGTTACTTGTCTTAACCCGGCTGCGCATTTCATATAAAGACAAGTTACATTCAGGCCAGTTACAGTTTACAAATTAGATTCTGCCTAGTTGAACGTTAGCATACGAGTCTGTGTTGGATAATAGTTTGTGGGTACATAGTTTTGGTGATACGTAAATTTTTACGAACAGGGAGGTAAATTTGGGCTAAATTTCATAAGAAACACATAGTGGTGAACTTGCAGAGAGAGAGAGAGTGTGTGTATGTAAGGATGCATCGCAAATAACAGCAGGTTCGGTACATGGAACAGATCTTGTACAATATACACGTGAGAGCTCACTGTTTCCGCTGTGTGCGTAACGTGAAGCGGGACATCTGAAAATGATCCGATCTTCAAACGGGACATATCCGGACATGGTTTCCTTGTCAAAACTTCACCTAATAAGACGCCTCTACATATTGTAGAAAGCTGTAAATTGTGAAAAAGGTTGTTTAAGTCAGCGTCGTGAGTCAGTTTCACACGTGCCTTCGACGGAGTGGCTGGAAGAGACGCCGCCTTAATGGAACATGTAACCACACCGTAAGTGTACAAGCCTGGATGACTCCGGGCCTATAACGAGGAGGAGGCGATAGCAGCAGTGGGACCTAACTTTGCGGGCTTGGCTCGGCTTGGGATGTCATGGAGGAGAAAGGAGTAGAGAGCGAGTTAAGAGCAAAGAAGTGTATTGAAAATTCACGAAGGGAAGGTAATAGCAAAGTCAGTGACTAGCCACAGGCTGTCTGCAGATGTTGTCTTCTTCTAGCAATGAAATATTAGTTGCAAAATTACACACACAAATACATAAATGCACTCTGTCGGAACTACATAATAAATAAGGACCTCAAAGTGTGTATCATTCATCACGCCACGAGATCAGGCCAGTATTTTGTAAGCAATTATTGCGAAAATACTGTAAACTGCGCTAATGGCAAGACAAAAATGCTACAGTCATAATCAGTACGTTCGACTAAGGCTGAACTGTGCTGTGAGTACATACTAAAGATGATTGATTGTAATGAAAATGGATCGAGAGCACTGATACTATTCAGTTACATTATCCAGAACTAAAGCTATTCCACGACAGCTACTGTTATAAATTCTGTGTGTGATATATAAGAAACAGTCGAATGAAAACGAGACGGATGAAGAAAGGCAAATAAAATATTTACTTATGAAAAGATTTTCAAATACCGCTACCAGTCACAAACTTTGTTGACAACTAAATTATTTATTTAGCGACATGTTTCGAGGTGATACCCCATCGTCAGGCGACATTGGTGTTTGAACAACATTACCATATGTTTATACAGATAATAAAGTTATTTTACATGGCTGCAGTGATCATCCTCTGGAGAGAGAGAAGAATAACCTGGTGAGTGGCGATGTCACTCTGAGTACTATCTTTCTGTTCACAGGAAAATTTTGTAAAACATTCGCTCACTTTACTCTTGCGTCTTGGCTGTTTCTTATGATCCGTTGAAGCATCGCTATTTCCATGGCTCTTTTGGACTTCTGCACCATTGTTCAGAGACATCACAACGGTGTCTTTAAATCACGACACACGAAACAAATTATCTGTGCAGAACACAAGATGGCGGTCATACCAAGGCTAATTTCGTTTTGACTACCGATATATCGAGCCTGGTGTTCTCAGTACCAATGTCTTCTGCATGTCTTGCTGTCGTATCACTGATTTTTGTTAGCGTAATATACACTATGTGATCAAAACTATCCGGACACCTGGCTGAAAATGACTTACAATTTCGTGGCGCCCTCCATCACTAATGCTGGAATTCAGTGTGGTGTTGGCCCAAACTTAGCCTTCATGATAGCTTCCACTCTCCCACGCATACGTTCAGTCTGGTGCTGGAAGGTTTCTTGGGAATTGGCAGCTCTTTCCTCATGGAGTGCTGCACTGAGGAGAGGTATCCTTGTCGGTCGGTGAGGCCTGGCACGAAGTCGGCGTTCCAAGACATCCCAAACGTGTTCTATAGGATTCACGTCAGGGCTCTGTGCAGACTAGTCCATCTTATTGTCGTGTAACCACTAAGCCACAGGCCGTTCATTATGAACAGGTGTTCGACCGTTTTGAAAGATGCAATCGCCATCCCTGAACTACTCTTCGACAGTGGGAAGCATGAAGGTGCTTAAAACATCAGTGTAGGCCTGTGCTGTGATAGTGCCAAGCAAAACTACAAGGGGTGCAAGCCCCCTCCATGAAAATCACGAATGCCTCATAGTACCACCGCCTCCGAATTTTACTGTTGGCAATACACACGCTGGCAGTCGACGTTCACCGGGCATTCGCCATACCCACACCCTGCCATGGTATCGCCACACTGTGTACCGTGATTCGTCACTCCACACAAAGTTTTTCCACTGTTCAATCGTCAAATTTTTTCGCTCCTTACACCAAACGTGGTGTCATTTGGCATTTACCGGTGTGATGTGTGGCTTATGAGCAGCCGCTCGACCATGAAATCAAAATTCTCTCACCTCCCGCCTAACTGTCATAGTACTAGCAGTGGATCCTGATGCAGTTTGGAATTCCCGTGTGATAGTCTGGATAGATGTCTGCCTATTACCCATTACGACCCACATCAACTGTCGGCGCTCTCTGTCAGTCAACAGATGAGATCAACTTGTACGCTTCTACGGTGTACGTGTCCCTTCACGTTTCCACTTCACTATCACATCGGAAACAGTGGACCTAGGGATGTTTAGGAACCTGGATATCTCGCATACAGATGTATGACACAAGTGAAGTGACACCCAATCACCTGACCACGTCGGAAGCCCGCGAGCACTGCGTATCGCCCCTTTCTGCTCTCTTACAATGTCTAATCACTACTGAGGTCACTGATATTTAGAACATGGCAATAGATGGCAGCACAATGCAGCTAATATGAGAAACGTATGTTTTTCGGAGTGTGGTTCAAATGGCTCTGAGCACTATGGGACTTAACATCTATGGTCATCAGTCCCCTAGAACTTAGAACTACTTAAACCTAACTAACCTATGGACAGCACACAACACCCAGTCATCACGAGGCAGAGAAAATCCCTGACCCCGCCGGGAATCGAACCCGGGAACCCGAGCGTGGGAAGCGAGAACGTTACCGCACGACCACGAGATGCGGACTTTGGGAGTGTCCGGATACTTTAGATCACATAGTGTATTACAATATGACCGACTGTGACGCATTTGTAACACAAACGACAGTATAAATACTTTTTATTTCCACAAATACAAAGATATTTCTGGGATATATATTTACTAGGGTTGGAACTTTAATAGTGGCAACTATTTATTTACAGCTCGTACAAAATAGATACGTGTTTCAAAGTTTTACTGACCGTCTAAGTAGTCGCCAGTGTTTAGTATAATCCGTTGCCAATGATGTCGAAGTCGTAGGATACTCTTAGCAGTGCCAGTCGTGTTGACAGTTCGAGCGGCGCGGTCTATTGCCCGACGAATTTGTAGCAGTTCTGAAACGAATGGAGTGAAGTGTTTCCTTCAGTTTAGAAATCAAGTTGAACTTGCGAGGGCTTAAGTCAGGGGAATGCAGTAGGTGGTGCAGTACTTAGCAGACAGAAGTGATGACACTTTCTGCAGGACCTGACCATCGTTTTGCAGGACAATGCTCAAGTACGTACAGTGCAAGATTTTACTGATTTGTTTGACTGTTGGGGCTGCTAAGTGCTATACCACCTACTGTAATCCCCTGAATTAAGCCCTCGTAAGTTCAAATGGCTCTGAGCACTATGGGGCTCAACTGCTGAGGTCATTAGTCCCCCTGAACTTAGAACTAGTTAAACCTAACTAACCTAAGGACATCACAAACATCCATGCCCGAGGCAGGATTCGAACCTGCGACCGTAGCGGTCTTGCGGTTCCAGACTGCAGGGCCTTTAACCGCACGGCCACTTCGGCCGGCCTCGTAAGTTCAACTCGATCTCTAAACTGAAGGAAACACTTCACAGTATTCGCCTCAGAACTGCTAGAAATTCGTTGGGCAATAGACCGCACCGCTCGAACTGTCAACAAAACTAGCACTGCTAAGAGTATCATACGACTTCCACGTCGCTGGCAACGGGTTATACACAATGCTGGTGAGTAATTTGAAGGTCAGTAAAACTTTGAATCGCGTATCTATTTTGAACGAGCTGTAAATAAATAGTTGCCACTATTAAAGGTCCAACCGTCGTATATATATATAGTGTTTTAAGAATACTGAATTGAAATTCGTAAAGAAGTGTAACGGCCATGGATGAATATTTCCATTTCATCCAAGAAGTCCATTCTCCACCTCTTTTTCAAAGTATGTAGTAATTTGAGATCGTTACTTATTGCAACACTGTGTCTTGCTACATTTATATGTTTTGCTATAGCTGACGTAAGTCAATATGAGTTCAAAATATTTATTATTTCAAACGTAATAGCTATAGCTGATAATACATTATCCCACTGTGAGACAATCCGGTCAATGAAGCTTCCTGGCAGATTAAAACTCCCTCCTGGATGGAGACTCTATTTCAGTACCTTTGCCGTTCGCGAGCAGGTGCTCTACCAATTGAGCTGTCCAAACACGACTCAGGACCGGTCCTCAAAGCCGTACTTGCACCAGTATATCATCCCCTACTTTCCGAACTTCACAGGAGTGAGGAGGGGTCGTGTGTTGTGTGTAGGAAGCTCTGGTGGTGGAGCATTTGCCCGCCAAAGGCGAAGGTCCTGAGTCTCAATCTCGGTCCGGCACACAGTTGTAACCTGCCAATAAGTTTGACTATTCGTCTTGCCTCAGAGTAGGACACATATATTAACTACTATGGTGATTAGTTTCGAAATAATCAATAGCTGACTTACTTTTTTCTTCTCTCTCGGATTCCTTTGACTGTTTCTTAAATTATACCTTTATCCTTTCCCTTATTGAGTTTATGTTGAGATACGTAAGATATTTCGTTTTTAAATAAAGATCTATTCAGTTTAGTTGCAAAATGCCTCTAATTAAACCGACTGTGCTCTGAATTTAGTGAGTGCCACACATAATTTTTGAACTTGTGCTAAACAGCGTTAAGAGTAGCGCAACGGGCTTCGGCCCCTTTAGGCTAATAAGCGAGTAAAGACGGAAAACGTGATATCCAGAGTCAATGAATACCCAACAGAAAGAAAAATACTGTAGCATAGAGAAACGTGGTTGTTAGGAAACAGGTGGAAAAGGAGAAAGCAGCTGAACGGAAGAAACGGCACGACACTTTGGATAAGCCGATAAAATACCGTGCTGGGCATTTAACTCTAGTGCGAACAAACGAGAAGTCGAATGAAAGAGACAGTGAGACGAAAAATATGTTCGAATTGCATTTCGGGCTATTTCAAGCGACAGAAAGTGTGCACGCCGATTATTACAGGCTAAAGCACCCGACTTCAGGAAAGCCATTGGTCTTGTGTGATGTAACAGAGCTACAGTAAGTGATAGCTGAGACGTGGGGGAAAAGAGCAGAAGTGCAACAGAGGTGATTTGCAACGTGTATTTATAGATCAGAGGTATACAGTTTCATGTATGAAAGAATAAACAGGCTTGCTTCTGTTTCACCTTATACAAGACATTTTCATATTGGTCTACGAGAAACAATACAAGCTATCAAATAAAAGTGACATGACCCCGATTTAGCAAAACTGGACAAGCAAGAAAACATAAAAAAATTATTGGTAAAATATGGTGTTAAGCACATACGATACCACGCATACAAATGTCCCTGTAGTAAACTGTCGTGCTCACAGTTTGAATAAGCCTTGCGGTGTGTCCTATAAGATAAGAGTAAAGTGCATCGTGAAATGGGCGAAAGAATGATCAGGAGCTAGTAAACAGTGTAATGCGCTAAAATCGCGAAACACCTCCAACAAAATTTAACGATATAGGAAAAGAACAACTAACAGATACAGAAGTCGTTCAATAAAACGCCAAACTGCGCCTAATCCACATGAAAGCCCCAACGAGTAGTTGCCTTTGTCAATTTTTCTTATTTTTTAAAATTTTATATACTCTTGTTTATTATGACCTAATGGTATAAATAATTTGCCTGCTGTTCTAAGCAAGCTTTTGTATGTGGCTTTACTGTTTGTCGCGTTTCTCTTTATGACTGTATATGACTATCTGTCACCTACACGCGCCCTCCGCTTTGGTCTGCGTATACAAGCCGTATACTTCTTGTACGTTTCTAAGCCTAGTACTCTGTGATCAGCAGAGAGCATGAGCAACTGCGCCTCCTACGTATTTCCCGTGTGCAGCGACTATGTAGGCCTGATCCTGTTTTAGTGGGTGCGGGCGGCGCTGCATATCTGACAAGGTAATGTAATCTGCTGCCCGTCTGTACAGATGTATAGATATATACACTTCTTCAGAGATTAAGCCGGTTATTGGCTTTTGAATACTTCTGGACTGTTCTCGAGGTAATGGTGTTATCGGACCCCGCGCAAGACCGTTAAGAAAAAAAAATGACAAGGGCAACTAACCGCTGGGTGTCTTGCGCTTTTAAAAATTTTATTGGCCATTTTCCGATACATTTTACTCTTTCGTATAGAACACTGCACGATGCTATTTTGGGGGGGGGGGGGAGGGGCAGGGCATTGTACGTTTGGCGTCCTATGTGCATAACACCATATTTCACCGGTAAGTGCTTTTACGTTTTCTTTGAGGACAAATTCTGTTAGCCGTTGTTATGCCATTTATATAAAAGGTAGTATTTATTTTCTTAGGCGAAAATAAAGGTGCCTTGTATAAGGCCAAACATGCCATTAGAAGATAAACAAAATTTAAAAAATCCGGTTTTGGAACCAAGACTGTTTGTTCCTTAATACTGTTAGCACTGGCTGCTATATCTCCCCGCCATGGATTGGACAAAGTTCTATTTTTATTATCCTTTTGTTCATCTCTGTTGTTTCTTTGCGTATTTTGTAAGCAAAATTGTCTTCATTTCTGGGGCGCAACAGCTCGTTTAGTGCATGGAGGGGGTGGGGGGGGGGAGGGAGGGGGTGTGAAGTAGCTATATAATGTGCATTCAAAAAGGAACGAGCTGCGGGTTGTAAAACGAAAACCGATGACACTACCGTAGTGCCATTACCCTAGGAAGAGGGTGTGGCCTCTAGAGGAGCGCTGAGGCTCCAAACGTGTCTGTAGAGGGACATCGTTGCACAGGCATGTAACGAACGTGTGAGAAGTCCGTGCATCGACCGCCCACTGCCCTCAGTAGTGCTGAAAACTTAGAAATAGAGACTTTAAATGACGAGTAAAGGCGTGTAGCAGGTTCCCTGATACTGGAAGCTTTGTAGGGCGTCGTAAATTCATCAAAAGTGGCACAAGTGTACGAACACCGCATCCCCGTTGATGGGCGCAGGCGTGGCTAAAGCGGTTATGGGAAACAGAGATGTCGTTGGCCGATGAAGCGCCATCTGGAACGCCACATTACAGTACTGAAACCATTGTCCAGCAAATGGATGCCGTCGTTATTGACGACAGATGAGTTACGATGGCAGCGATTGCCCGCAGGTCGGACTGCGCGTCAGGAATGCAAAGGGCACGCGGCGATCTTCGTACACTTGTGCTTTTCTTCGGCGAATTTTCGCTTTCCGCACCCCTTCCACTGTACGGAAAAGCACTACCCTTTCCTATTATTTTGAAGCCTCAATTTCTCTGCTTTCAACACTGCTAACTGCAGCTGACGATCGATGCATGCACGTGCACGTTCTGTCGTCACGTGGGTGTGCGCCCGTGTCCTTATAGAGGCGAGTTTGGGCCCTCAGCACTCTTTAGGGACCACATCACGTTCCGTAGCAATGGCATTACGATCCCCCCGCCGGTTTCCATTTTAAATATCCCAGTTCGTTTCTTTTTGAATACCGACTTGGAGCACGACCTACAGAGGATTGAGCAGTGGTGCAGGCTCTGGCAGTTGACCTAGATCGTCAATAAGTGTATCATATTGCGCATACATTTTTTTGTGACGGCTCCCAAACCCAACGTCCTCGGCGGTACTTTTGGGGCAGCCACCACAAATTGTATAAAGCGTGAGTAGTGACCAGGATGTAGCTATGTCTGTTGGCCGAAAAACAATTAATGACAAGAATAGCGCCAGCTAGAATGAAGAGATAACTTACCTTTATTTCTGACGAAACGTGCACCAGCAATACAAGTCCAAGTAATATCCAAGAGTAATCCGTGTACTGAGCCTAGTCGAATACAATACCAAATATCACACTGCAATGGCTCCGCTATAAACTCCACGAAAGACTAGCATTAGACAATCGACAATAGACTGTCCGTCTCGGAGCCAGCGCTCCTCCTTATATGCAAAAGGCAGAGGGCGCTGCGGACCCGAGCTCAGCCATGGCGCGACCTCTTCCGTCGGCGGTAACGCCCTGAGACGCCGACGGCCGCGACAGGAACTGTGGCCAGCGATGTCACGGTCAGGGCGCGCGTACACGAGTTGGTTGGTTGGTTGGGTCCGTGGATGCAACACATAGAAAAATAAATTCACATACTGTATAACCATAGTAATAATGACAAGGAGCAGGAAACAGTATCTGCCGTAAAATATCGAGGGGTAACTATCCAGAGTGATCTTAAGCTGAATGATCATACATAACAAATAGCAAATGTCAGACTAAGATTCATAGGATGGATCTTAAGGAGGACGTGGAGACCCTCCACGCCCACACCGGCATGATGGCTAGTATACGTAAAAGGTCTACTGCCATATCTGCAAAAGGGTTAGTTTTCACTAGAGTGAGGTCTCGCACGATGTGGGTACTGTGATGTTTGTGTTCGTCTGGTTAAGGTTAACCATTAATTCGCACTCATCTGGAGATAGATTGGGTGTAAACTTGAACGAAGGGTAGCGGTTTCAAGAGCAGAGGAAAAAAAGCGCCAAGGCAACAGCCAAGAGAAAAAAAACCTCTGCGATAGTTGGGTCGGGTAGTACGAGCAGTAGCGGTTTTCTTGCTGCCTGCGACAGGTCGAGCAAGCGTAGGCTTTGTTAGTAGTGGGTATCATGTAGGTGCATATCTCTGACGTTGTGCGGTGCTGTTACTCGACGGCTCCCCTGTATGCCGGTGTTTATCTCTCGGCCAGCGTCAGCATACCTGTAACAGTTAGGTTCATCATCGTTTTCTGTCCGAAAGGTCATATCTCAGATTAACAGTGTAGGGTACTGTTAGCGATTTGTTTGTGCGTCACTGTGCGAGCTTGTCGGTTTCCCTGCTCTTCAAATGGTTCAAATGGCTCTGAGCACTATGGGACTTAACTTCTGTGGTCATCAGTCCCCTAGAACTTAGAACTACTTAAACCTAACTAACCGAAGGACATCACACACATCCATGCCCGAGGCAGGATTCGAACCTGCGATCGTATCAGTCGCGCGGTTCCGGACTGAGCGCCTTAACCGCGAGACCACCGCGGCCGGCTTTCCCTGCTGTAGCCTGTTCAAAAATGGCTCTGAGCACTATGGGATTTAACATCCATGGTCATCAGTCCCATAGAACTTAGAATTACATAAACCTAACTAACCTAAGGACATCACACACATCCATGCCCGAGGCAGGATTCGAACCTGCAACCGTAGCGGTCACGCGGTTCCAAACTGAAGCGCGTAGAACCGCACGGCCACACCGACCGGCTGTAGCCTGTTGGTCGGCTTTAATAGCAGCTGACATATCCAATCAACATTGCTGATATCCAGGGGCTTGCCGACGTTTGTCGCTTGTGGGTGTAAGTTAGCTTGCCATAGGTGGTTATGCCCTAGCTAGTGGTGTCTTTGGCCGCTTATGCTTCCACCTATGGTTGTGATCATAGTTTCCCAGAGTAAGGATGAAAGAATTGTTCGAGTGTCTCGAGATCCTGTACAGTCGTGTGGCGTGTTTCTTGAGTTCTTTCTTGAGGGTATCAATGCAGTATTCGTTGTGAAGATCCAAGGTGCGTGCGTAGCGTGGAGCGGTGCTAATTGAGCGTAGCATTTTGCTGTGTATGATCTACAGGCCGCAATGGTGTGTAGGGGCTGCGTCTCCCCAGACGTAAGCTGCGTATGACATCAGAGGTCTACGCTTAAGGAAAAGTAACTGATCCCCGAAAGGAGTGGCTTACAACGCCATTTTCGACCGATTCTTGACTGTTGTTTGTCAATCTGGGACCCTGTCCTGGTAGTACTGATAGAAGAGACAGGGAAGATCAACCGAAGAGCGTAGCATTTTGTCAAGAGATCGTTCAGTCGGCGCGAGAGCGTTACGGCGACGCTCAACAAATTCCAGTGGTAGACGCTACAAGAGAGGTGTTGTGCAGCACAGAGAGGTTCACTATTGACATTTCTACTGAGTACTTTCCGGTAAGAGTCCGCCAACACATTACGTCCTCTCACACACATGTCACTGAACGACCACGAGGAGAAAACTGGAGAAATTAGAGCTTACACAGAGTCTTATCGACAATCATTCTTCCCATTCGCTATTCGAGAATGGTACAGGGAAGTAGGAACCAATTACTGGTACCATAGGTACCTTCCGCTACGCACTGTCTGATGGCTTGCGGAGTACTGATGTGGATGTAGATGTAGACCAGTATTCTAGGATGGGTCGGATGAGTCTTTTTGTCAGTAATCTCGTTTGTTGACACACTCTTTTTTCCCAGTGTAGTTACGAACTGCTTCAACTACACTATTGGCCATTAAAATTGATACACCAAGAAGAATTGCAGATGATAAACGGGTATTCATTGGACAAATATATTATACTAGAACTGACATATGATTACATTTTCACGCAATTTGGGTGCATAGATCCTGAGAAATTAGTACCCAGAACAACCACCTCTGGCCGTAATAACGGCCTTAATACTCCTGGGCACTGAGTCAAACAGAGCTTGGATGGCGTGTACAGGTCCAGCTACCCATGCAGTTTCAACACGATACCACAGTTCATCAAGAGTATGACTGGCGTATTGTGACGTTGTGATGTGCCAGTTGCTCGGCCACCATTGACCAGACGTTTTCAATTGGTGAGAGATCTGGAGAATGTGCTGGCTAGGGCAGCAATCGAACATTATCTGTATCCAGAAAGGCCCGTACAGGACCTGCAACATGCGGTCGTGCATTATCCTGCTGAAATGTAGAGTTACGCGGGGATTGAATGAAGGGTAGAGCCACGGGGCGTAACATATCTGAAATGTAACGTCCACTGTTCAAAGTGCCGTCAATGCGAACAAGAGGTGACCAAGATGTGTAACCAATGGCACCCCGTATCATCACGCCGGCTGATATGTCAGTATGGCGATGACGAATACACGCTTCCGAACTGCGTTCACCGCGATGTCGCCAAACACGGATGACACCATCATGATGCTGTAAACAGAACCTGGATTCAACCGAAAAAATGACGTTTTGCCATTCGTGCACCCAGGTTCGTCGTTTAGTACACCATCGCAGGCGCTCCTGACTGTGATGCAGCGTCAAGGTTAACCGCAGCCATGGTCTCCGAGCTGATAGTCCATGTTGCTGCAAACGTCGTCGAACGCTTCGTGCAGTTGGTTGTTGTCTTGCAAACGTCCCCATCTGATGACTCAGGGATCGAGGCGTGGCTGCACGATCCGTTACTGCTATGCGGATAAGATGCCTGTCATCTCGACTGCTAGTTATACGAGGCCATTGGGATCCAGCACGGCGTTCCGTATTACCCTCCTGAACCCACCGATTCCATACTCTGCTAACAGTCGTTGGATCTCGACCAACGCGAGCAGCAATGTCGCGATTCAATAAACCGCAATCGTGATAGGCTACAATCCGACCTTTATCAAAGTCGGAAACGTGATGGCCAGTAGTGTATGACTTAGCCTTTGTGTTCATCCCATTTGATATCGCTACAAATATGCGCTCACCTATAAGTATGAGCGGTCAGATTCCAAATTCAAGCCTTTGATGTTTTAGTCGTGGAATACTACATCTCCTCATTTTTTGAAGCGAACTACTTTACGTTTCAAATCGTAATGGCCTCCAGCTTGACAGATTGTATGTTGGTCTTTGAAATGAAATAAATCACTGATTCTGTGTATCAGGGACCCGACAGTTTGTTGGTATGTTTGTAGAGGTATGTGGCTTCAGATGTCTTCCCACGAATCATGTAATTCGCGTAAATAGCAGGCCGCTGATTTACGCATGCGGTGATGACGCCCGATAACAATCCAGATGACTTCCATTAGATTTAGAAGGAGCGAATTTGGTCGCCGAGATATCAACGTGAGTTCACTATAATGCTTCTTAAACCACTGTAGCATGGTTTTGGCTCCGATACACGGAGAATTATACTGCTGAAAGATGACAGCGCCTCAAGGAAGAAACCACGCATGAAGGGATATAGGTGGTTCGCAGCTATCACCGTGTCTTCTGTTTTTACCACAGGTCCATGCAAGCGCCGGAATCACGTTGATTACAGAAGTCACATACAGAGAACATGTCACAGATTTCGAAAACAGGCACGTTTCGTTGTATATACAACTGTATTGTTAACATATCACGTGTTTAAATCATCTTCGGACTTACTTCTTCGGGACAACCGTTTCAGACACTTAAAGACCAATGTGATGCTTTCAATAAGACTGTAGCGACGCTGCTCGCCGGTGTGTGTGTGTGTGTGTGTGTGTGTGTGTGTGTGTGTGCTGTGCGCGTGTGTCAGTGCAGTGGTGTGCGGTTTTCTAGCTTTTATATACGTTCTGTTTATTATTATTATTATTCCTTGTTTTTTGAGTTAGTGAGTAGTTCCGTGCCTCCTGACTTGTGTGGACGAGTACTGTTTTCTCTCCTAACTACGGAAGTTTCCGAGGATTAAGGATCCTCTGTATAGGCCGGAAGCAAATTTTATAGCTCCGATCTGTCCATGCATGCCGGGCGTCGTCAGATACGCGCTCGCAATAAAGTTATTGTTGCTCAACTGAAGGTCTTCACTCTTCTGAATCACGTTAAGCAAAGGTCGGACAGCCACCAGTTTAGTTGAACCCGACAAGTGGTGACCCCGACGTGATTCAAGCAGAGACCGACGTGATTAAGAAGAAGCAGCCGTGAGCTACGTAAGTAACGAGCACATAATGACCGAACAGCAGGCCGTCTCCAGGATTGCAGTCCGTTTGCCGCCGTTCTGGCCCGACCACTCGGTACTCTGGTTCGCGCAGGCAGAGGCAAGTTTTAGCTGCGCTGGAATAACGGTCGAAGCAACTAAATTTGCGCTGATTGTGAGCCAACTCGACCAACGTTATGCAGCCGAGGTGCAGGACATAATCACAGCACCGCCCGAGGCTGGAGCTTATGCCAGGCTAAAATCAGAGTTGATTCGACGGGTGGCCGCGTCGCAAGAGGATCGGATACGTCAGGTTCTGACACAGGAAGAAATTGGCGACAGGAAGACTTCACAATACCTGCGACATCTACGCAGCAAAGTTGACACCGTTACTGTGCCAGACAGTCTGCTCAGAACGCTGTGGAGCAGTAGGTTGCCGCCGCAAATAAAAGCCATAATCGCCTCACAAACGGACATGCCGCTGGATGACGTGGCGCAGCTAGCAGACCGGATTCAGAACGCGATCACACCGGCTCCGGTCAGCGCAGTCGCGGCGTTGGATAACAGTACCAACAGTACCGCGTCTGTAGCACGAGCCGACCATGATTCTCTCACTGCCAAGGCTGAGCTTTTTGGGCGCCCAGATCAGTGCGCTGCTGGCACGTGACGACGACAATAACAGAAGAAACCGATACAGGCGGCGGCGTTCGGGAAGCAGATCTTCCGGCGGTACTAGCACTCCGCAAGGCTAGGTACCGTTGTGCTGGTACCACCGACGATTCGGCGATCAGGCAAGGAAGTGTACATCGCCATGCTCGCACCCAAACGCCACCGGCGGTCGACAAAAGGCGCAACCGACTGCCAGTTATCCTCCAAGCGCCTGTTCGTTACCGATAGGAGTTCGGCGTTAAGTTTTTAATTGACACTGGGTCGGACCTGAGTATCATACCACGAACAGCCATACATCGTTGCCGGCCGCCAACTGCCTTCCGTCTGACGGCTGCCAACAATTCTTCCATCGCAACATATGGCACACAGAGGATGGAGCTTAATCTCGGCCTACGTCGCGCGTACGAGTGGAATTTTACAGTGGCTGACGTCACGGAAGCGATCGTCGAGGCTGATCTCCTCGCGCACTACCACCTGCTGCCGGACGTCGTGAACGCACGCTTGGTAGACAGCGTCACTGGCTTAGCAGTCACGGGGTTCCGTCGCAACACCGCAACGTACAGTGCCAAGTTGGTCCATGCTACGGAGGGTGAGTACACTGAATTACTGCTTAACTATCTGAACTTGACCAGGCCGCCCGGCGCTCCCAGGTTCATACCACATGACACGGTGCATCACATTCAAACGACTGATGGTCCCCCAGTAGCATGCCGACCTAGGCGTCTCGCTCCGGACCGATTGAAGATAGCGAAGGCAGAATTTGACGCCATGATTCGCGAGGGCATAATGCGGCCATCTAAGAGCCCGTGGTCCTCCGCATTACATCTTGTTCTGAAGAAGGGTGGAGCTTGGCGCCCATGCGGTGACTACCGTGCGCTTAACGCGCGAACAGTGCCGGACAGATATCCCGTTCCGTTACTGAGGGATTATAATCACGCTTTACATGGTGCCACGGTGTTCACAGTTCTGGACTGCGCTAAAGCGTATACACAGATTCCGGTGGCCAATGACGACATTCCAAAGACTGCAATAATAACGCCTTTCGGTTTATTTGAAAGAAAATTTATGACTTTCGGTTTACGCAATGCCGCTCAGACCTGGCAAAGGTTTATAGACTCGGTTCTCCAGGGGCTGCCGTTCTGTTTCGCCTACCTGGACGATGTGATAGTGTTCTCTGCTGACCACGATCAACACCGACAACATCTGCGAGAGATTTTCGAGCGATTGGAGCGTTACGGTGTCGTCTTGAACGTGGACAAGTGTGTTTTTGGGCAGTCAGAGGTGACATTTATTGGCCATAAGATTTCTACTGAAGGCTCTCTTCCTCTGTCCGAGAAGGTGGACGCTATCTTGAAGCTACCCCGACCAACTACGATCAAAGAATTACGTCGTTTTTTGGGGATGCTCAATATTTATCGACGACACCTTCCTCACGCTGCGGAGCTGCAGGAACCTTTGACGGCGGCATTATCAGGCCCTAAAGTAAATAGCAAGTCTCTGATACAGTGGACAGAGGACATGTGTTCTGCGTTCGAGGCAACAAAGAGGAGCATGGCCGACGCGGCGCTTCTCGCACACCCACGGCTCGACGCGCCACTAGCAATTGTCGTAGATGCGAGCCAGACAGCGATCGGTGCCGCGTTACAACAATGGTCCGACAACGCATGGCAGCCACTGGCGTATTATGCCCACAAGCTTTCGCCTGCACAGAGAAAATGGAGCACAAATGACCGTGAGCTCCTGGCAGTATACCAGGCAGTGAAATATTTTCGCCACCAAGTGGAAGCGCGAAATTTCGCGATATATACAGACCACAAGCCACTCACGTTCGCCTTCCGTCGGAATAGTGTCAACTGCTCTCCCCGTCAATTTCATCACCTTGAGTTCGTGGACCAGTTTACTACCGACATTAGACATATTTCTGGGATCGACAACATTGTTGCGGATTGCCTTTCACGGATCAGCAGTGTTTCCAGTACCATAGACTTTCCTGCACTGACACAGGCACTGAGAGACGACGAAGAACTCCTTGCCTACGCTAAAGACACGGCTTCCGCATTGCAACTGAAACTCTTTGATGTTCCGGGGGAAGATACACAGCTATACTGCGACGTTTCTTGCGGCCGACCTCGTCTCTTTCTGACGCCGGCTTTAGAAGACCAGCCTTTGATATAGTACATGGATTGTGCCATCCCAGGGTACGCCCGACATTCCGCCTAGTATCGCAGCGTTTCGTGTGGCCACGCATGCAAAAAGACTGCCGCGAGTGGGTCCAATCTTGTCTTCAGTGCCAACGCTGCAAGATTAACCGCCATGTACACGCACCGATCGGCGATTTTCCGGATACCACCGCCCGCTTTGCCCACGTTCATTTAGATGTAGTCGGACCACTTCCACCTTCGAACGGGCAAAGATATCTTTTTACAATGATCGACCGTTTTACGCGTTGGCCGGAGGCAGTGCCGGTGGATAATATCACAGTAGACACATTAGCTTCCGCTTTTGCAATGACTTGGTTGGCAAGATTTGGATGCCCACTACATATTACCACTGACCGCGGACGGCAATTTGAATCAGACCTGTTCTCACAGCTGGCCAAGTTTTGTGGTTACACCCACCATAAGACCACAAGTTATCACCCAGCAAGCAACGGAATGATCGTACGCTGGCACTGTTGTTTGAAGGTCGCGCTGATGTGCCACGAAGAAACCTGGACAGCCGCACTACCAGTGGTCTTGTTAGGCTTACGGACGACTTTCAAACCAGACCTGGGGTCGTCAGCGGCAGAACTGGTTTATGGAGAAACACTGCGCCTTCCTGGTGACTTTGTAGACGCTGATGCCACGGAGACAGTTGCTACTGGCCAGCCGAATTTCTTGCGACGATTGAGGGACCATGTATCAAAGATTCGCCCCCCGAAAGCCACACGTCATGGCAAGCCGCCCACTTTCGTGCACCAGGACCTGGAACAATTTCGTCACGTCATGCTCCGCACTGAGGGCGTTAAACCGCCTCTACAAGCTCCTTATTCTGGTCCATATGAAGTGCTACGGCGCAGTGCCCACACCATGGATATCCTAGTGAACGGCAAAACCACGACTGTTGCGTTGAATCGGGTTAAACCTGCGTATGTTTTTCCTGACGCCCCACTAGCGGCACCTCGTCGTAGGCGTCCACCTACCGCTGTTCCAGACGCTGACGCCACATCTCCGGCGCCGGCTCTTCAACATCCGCCGCCCAACGCAGCACAAAATGCGCCTCCTGACGTTGTTCCTCCTCCTCCGACGAGGACGACCCGTTCTGGACGTCGGGTGCACTTTCCGGCGCGGTATCTCGACGCCGACGCTCCGCTTCCGCCCGGGGGGCTGATGTAGCGACGCTGCCGCGCGCTAATTCAAGCTCGCCGGTGTGTGTGTGTGTGTGCTGTGCGCGTGTGTCAGTGCAGTGGTGTGCCGTCGTAATTACTTTACGCGACGTTAGTGTAGTTCCGCGCCCAGCCTCTAGAGGCGCTATGTTTTCTAGCTTTTATATACGTTCTGTTTATTATTATTATTATTATTCCTTGTTTTTTGAGTTAGTGAGTAGTTCCGTGCCTCCTGACTTGTGTGGACGAGTACTGTTTTCTCTCCTAACTACGGAAGTTTCCGAGCATTAAGGATCCTCTGTATAGGCCGGAAGCAAATTTTATAGCTCCGATCTGTCCATGCATGCCGGGCGTCGTCAGATACGCGCTCGCAATAAAGTTATTGTTGCTCAACTGAAGGTCTTCATTCTTCTGAATCACATTAAGCAAAGGTCGGACAGCCACCAGTTTAGCTGAACCCGACAAGACCAAAGGAGTGTAAATCTTGGGACAGCTGGAACTTGAAGGCTACGTAAGATTCAATACACGAAAAATATCCTAATGATTAGCATAACATATTTTCATATGGCTCAAAATGAGAATACAGTTTTATATCGCTCACGATCTGCAATAAGAACATCTAACATAGTAATATGTAATCAAAAAGGCTTTTCATGGAGAATCTCCCTCCACACACTTCGCACGCAAATCAACAGAGCATAAAAAATAGTATCTGCAGAACTGTTATAAACTGGCTGTAAAACAGTTAGGAAATCGACCATGGCAGGAAACCAGAGGTGCCTATCACACTTCCTAAATGATTTGATCTTCCCTGCTAACCTCTGTCTAGACATTGTCCTTCTACAAAGCGGTGTGTGAAGTAGTATGACAGATGCACAGTAATAAGGGGTCTAAGGCCTCAATGAAGCTAGAGTCATTGCTCAAATTTCCCTAAATTCTTAGGTGGGGCGATTGCTAGCTATATCCACTCGAGCACCAGACGATTGCACTTGAATAGTGTCCGCAACGCTTCCAAACCACGAAGCCTGCCAGGTTACAGTCACGACGTTCATATCTCCAAGGTATACAGTTATTACTGTATCACACGATAAAGACAGATTTGGCTAGAAAAACCACATTTTTTTCGCTCAACTCACCAGCAAAATATTCTGTCCCGCCACTACACTTGCAGCTGCACAATAATGGATGCATACTCAGTGGTGTCACGATCAAAATTCCAGATCTCAAAAGAGTACGTCGTACCGTCGACGCAGGTAGGCCCACATTTCTAGTACTGCTCTATGAACTTCCGTATTGTGCAAATAACGTCGAATCCGGTTATTAGGGTTTCTGCCCGTTCCTTTCACCTGTGGAACAAGAAAAGAATGACGGTTCATCTGCATCTATGGGTACTGTAATTAAGCTTATCTTGCATTTACTATCCATATGACAGCGACACGTAGGGGGTTTTACTAAATTTCTATATTCACCATTTAAATCTGGTTCTTGAAAGACGAAAGTAGAGTTTGTCGGAACAATTTTCGTCTGCCTTAGAATCTCTAACAGTTCAGTTTCTTCAGCAGGTGGGTTGCACGAGTGGTTTGTAAGAGCTATCTCCCCTGTAGAATGATTGCATTACACTAGGCTCTACCGATGAATGGCAGTCCGCCACCTGATTTAGCAACGACTGCGGCTACGTGATCTTCGCATTTCATACTCCACAAATTGCTACACCCAGGTATCAGTATGAGTTGATCGACTCCAGTTGTGCCTCGATGAAACTGTCATTTTTTCGATTTGCGAAAGCCACAGTTCTAAGCTTTGGAACATTTAACACTTTCACGCCAGCGTGTGCCACCAGTGGACCCTGCCCTGGCCTACCACTTACGCTACTGGCAATACAACAACGTTTGATGTATTACGTACAAGCCAGGCGCAACGAACAGTTCTGAACACATTTGTTTTTTATACAAGTTTCTACGCACTCCATTCTCAGGCCACAACTGGCCCATCGGGACCATCCGACCGCCGCGTCAATTCAGCTGAGGATGCAGATAGAAGGGGCCTGTGGTCAGCACACTGCTCTCCCCGTCGTTATGATGATTTTCTTTGAACGGGGCCGCAACAGTTCGGTCGAATAACTCCTCCTCAATTCGCATCACGAGGCTGAGTGTACCCCGAAAAATAGCAACAGCGTAGGGCCGCCCGGATGGTCACCCATCCAAGTGCTGGCCAGGCTCGACAGCGCTTAACTTCGGTGATCTCACGAGAACCGGTGTATACAATGCGGCAAGGCAGTTGCCTCCATCTTTCTACTGCAATATTTATTTATTTACTCGTAATGACACAAGTTACGTGTCGAACTCCTTTCTGCGTGCTACCAGAATGAAGCGCACCTGTAAAATGTAATTCTTGTTATATTGTTATGGTCTTCAGTCCAAAGGCTGGGCTGATGCAGGTTTCCATTCTGCTCTATCCTGTACGAGCTACTTCATCTCTGAATAACTACTGCAACCTACATCGTTCTGAATCCAGTTAGTGTGTTCATCCCTTGGTCTCCCTCTAGAATTTTTACCTCCATGCATCCGTCCAATACTAAACTGGTGATCCGTTGATGGCTCAGAACATGTCCTACCAGCCGATCCCTTCTTCTAGTCAAGTTGTGCTATATATTCCTCTTCTCTCCAATTCTATTCTGTATCTCCTCATTACTTGCGTGATCTACCCATCTAATATTCAACATTTTTCTGTAGCACCACATTTAGAAAGCTTCTATACTCTTCTTGTCTAAACTATTTATCGTCCATCTCTCACATCCACAGATGGCTACACTCCATGCAAATACTTTCAGAAAAGACTTCCTGACACTTAAATCTATACTCGATGTTAGCAAATTTCTATTCTTCAGAAATGTTTTCCTTGCTATTGCCAGTTTCCACTTTATATCCTCTCTACATCGACATCATCAGTTATTTTGCTCCCCAAATACGAAACCTGATCTGCTACTTTAAGTGTCACATTTCCTAAATTCCCGTATCATCACCTGATTTAATTCAACTACATTCCATTATCCTCGTTTTGTTTTTGTTGATGTTCATCTTATATGGTCCTTTCAAGACACTGTCCATTCCGTTCCACTGCTCTCCATGTCGTTTGGGGTCTCTGACAGAATTACAGTGTCATCGGCAAACCACAAGAATTTTATTTCCTCTCCATGGACTTCAATACCTAGTCCGAATTTTTCTTTTGTTTTTTTTTCACTGCTTGCTCAGTATATAGACCGAAGACATCTCACTCGATTCCAAACCACTGCTTCCTTTTCATGTCCCTCAACTTTTATAACGGCTATCTGGTTTCTGTACAAATTGTAAATAGTCACGCGGAGTGGCCACGCGGTTTGAGGCGTCACGTCACGGACTGCTTGGCCCCTCCCGCCGGAAGTTCGAGTCCTCCCTCGGGCATGTGTGTGTGTGTTGTACTTATCATAAGTTAGCTTCAGTAGTGTGTAAGTGTAGGGACCGATGACCTAAGCAGTTTGGTCCCTTAGGAATAAACACACTAATTTAAATTGTAAATAGCATTTCGCTCCCTGTATTTGACCCCCGTCACTTCAGAATTTGATAGAGAGTAGTCCAGTCAACATTGCCAAAAGCTTTGTCTACGTCTACAAACGCTAGAAACGCTATCTTCTATGATAAGTCGTAGGGTCAGTATTGCCTCACGTGTTCCAACTTTTCTACGGAATCCAAACTGATTTGCCCCGAGGTCGACTTCTACCAGTTTTTCTATTCGTCTGTACTGAATTCGTGTCAGTATTTTGCAGCTGTGACTTATTAAACTGATTGTTCGATAATTTTCACATCTCTCAACACCTGCTTCCTTTGGGATTGGAATTATTATATTCTTCTTTTAGTCTGTGGGTATTTCGCCTGTCTGACACATCTTGCTCACCAGATGGCAGAGTTTTGTCAGGACTGGCTCTCCCAAGGCTATCAGTATTTCTAATGGAATGTTGTCTACTCCCGGGGCCTTGCTTCGACTCAGGTATTTCTGTGCTCTGTCAAATTCTTCACGCAGTATCGTATCTCTCATTTCATTTTCATCTACATGCTCTTCCATTTCCATAATATTACCCTCAATACATCGCCCTTGTGTAGACCCTTTATTCCATCCACCTTTCTGCTTTCGCCGGCCGAAGTGGCCGAGCGGTTCTAGGCGCTTCAGTCTGGAACCGCGCGACGGTCGCAGGTTCGAATCCTGCCTCGGGCATGGATGTATGTGATGTCCTTAGCGTAGTTAGGTTTAAGTAGTTCTAAGTTCTAGGGAACTGATGACCTCAGAAGTTAAGTCACATAGTGCTCAGAGCCATTTTTTTTTCTGCTTTCCCTTCTTCGCTTAGAACTGAATTTCGTCATGGGCTCTTGATATTCATACAGGTACTCCTCTTTTCACCAACGGTCTCTTTCATTTTCCTGTAGGCAGTATCTATCTTACCCCTAGTGATATATGCCTCTACATACTTAAATTTGTCCTCTAGTCGTCCCTGCTTAGCCAGTTTGCACTTCCTGTCGATCTCGTTTTTGAGACGTTTGTTTCATTTTCGCCTGCTTCATCTACTGCATTCTTGTATTTTCTCCTTTCATCATTTAAATTCAATAACTCTTCTGTTACCCAAGGATTTCTACTAGCCCCCCTCCTTTTACCCACCTGGTCCGCTGCTGCCTTCACTATTTGATCTCTCAGAGCTACCCATGCTTCTACTGTATTTCTTTCCTCCGTTCTTGTCAATCGCCCCTATCGCTCTCTGGATGAGGAGGAGGATATTAGTGTTTAACTTCCCGTCGACAATGAGGTCATTAGAGACGGAGCACAAGCTCGGATTAGGAAGGATGTCGTCCGTGTCCTTTCAAAGGAACCATCCCGGCATTTGCCTGGAGTGATCTAGGGAAGTCACGGAAAACCTAAATCAGGATGGCCGGACGCCGGATTGAACCGTCGTCCTCCCGAATGCGAGTCCAGTGTGCTAGCCACTGCGCCACCTGGCTCGGAAACGCTCTATCGGAAACTCTCTACAACCTCTGATTCTTTATCCACGTCACATCTACTTAAAATACAGTTTCTTCAGTTTTAATCTACAGGTCATAACCAATAAATTGTGGCCAGAGTCCACATCTGCCCCTGGATATGTCCTGCAGTTTAAAACCTGGTTCCTAAGTCTCTGTCTGACCATTACATAATCTGCCTGAAACTTCCAGTTTCTCCAGGTCTTTTCTACGTATACAACCTTTTTTCATGGTTCTTAAACCAAGTGTTACATATTGTCACAGAGTAACTTTAGTAGCATTGCGGTGTAGTGGTTAGGATACTAAACTGTTGCCTGGACGTTCGTGAGTTCAAAACTAACATGAACCGTACGATTTTAATCTCTATATTCGACTCGAGTACATTCTAGAACTATCCACAAACGTCAAGAATCATTGTACTGGAGAGATCTGTAGCTATGTGTTCTGGACGGAGGCAGTTCTTGTATGTGCAAGTGCTGAATAAACCTTCATTAAGTGTAGTTAGTGTTCGTCATTCATCTAACTACACATTCTTCTACGTGGAAATATGATTAAGTTATGCTCTCTGCAAAATTCTACCAGATGGCTTCCTGTTTCATTCGTTGCCCTCATTCCATATTCAACTATTACTTATGCTTCTCATCCTTTTCCTACTATCGAATTCCAGTCCTCCATGAATATTAAATTTTCGCCTCCCTTAACTATCTGAATAAGTTCCTTTATCGCATAACAGATTTCTTCAATCTCTTCATCATCTGTGGAGCTAGTTGCCATATAAACTTATACTACTGTGGTAAGCGTGAGGTTCGTACCTATATTGGCTACAATAATGCGTACACTATGCTCTTCCTAGAAGCTTATCAGCACTCCATAATTAAACCTACCCCTCAGTTACCCCTATTGAATTTTGTATTTATAAACCTGTATTCACCTGACCAAAAGTCTTGTTCCTCCAGCCACCAAACTTCACTAATTGTGTGTGTGTGTGTGTGTGTGTGTGTGTGTGTGTGTGTGTGTGTGTGTGTGTGAAATCTTATGGGACTTAACTGCTAAGGTCATCAGTCCCTAAGCTTACTCACTACTTAACCTAAATTATCCGAAGGACAAACACACACACCCATGCCCGAGGGAGGACTCGAACCTCCGCCGGGATGAGCGGCACAATCCATGACTGCAGCGCCCAAGACCGCTCGGCTAATGGTTCAAATGGCTCTGAGCACTATGGGACTCAACTGCTGAGGTCATTAGTCCCCTAGAACTTAGAACTAGTTAAACCTAACTAACCTAAGGGCATCACACACATCCATGCCCGAGGCAGGATTCGAACCTGCGAGCTCGGCTAATCCCGCGCGGCTTTTCACTAATTCCCACTATATCTAACTTTAACCTATCCATTTCCCTTTTTAAATTTTCTAACCTACCTGCCCGATTAAGGGATATAACATTCCACTCTCCGATCCGTAGTACGCCAGTTTTTTTTTCTCCTGGTAATGACGTTCTCCTGAGTAGTCCCCGCACGGAGATCCTAATGGGGGGTTATTTTACCTCCAGAATATTTTACCCAAGAGTATGCCATCATCATTTAACCTTACACTAAAGCTGCATGCCCTCGGGAAAAATTACGGCTGTAGTTTCCCCTTGCTTTCAGCCGTTTGCAGTACTAGCACAGCAAAGCCTTTTTGGTTAATGTTACAAGGCCAGATCATTCAATCAACCAGACTTTAGTCCCTGCCACTACTGAAGAGGCTGCTGCCCTTCTTCAGGAACCACACGTTTGTCTGGCCTCTCAACAGATACCCCTCCACTGTGGTTGCACCTGCGGTAAGGCTACTTGTGTCGCTGAGGCACGCAAGCCTTCCCGCCAACAGCAAGGTCCATGGTTCGTGTGGGTAACCTGTGAAGATATAATAGGTATAGTATTGTTCCTTACGTCTATGTTAGTCTATGTCTACGTATGGCACATACGCTTACGTCTGAGCTGGTATGACGTTGTCAATATTGCATTTTGGAGCTTATATGACAGGAGCCTTTCTGTATGATGAGGTTATTTATTCGCACCTTTATTTAAGTGAGCCTGGTGAAATTATTTTTGAGAACATCTTTGAATTTCCTGATCCGGCAATGTTACATGTTTACATTGGAATTGCTGGTTCGCAGAGAGTCAGTGATTACGCTTAATTGTTCAAACATAGTGTACTGTGGGTTTTTTGTAAATCATTGATGTTCTATTATTTTGTGTTTATTTTGTTAACCTACCCTTTTAACTGTATAGCGTCAATAGAATTTTGGAGTTATTTTTTATTTTTAATTTTTTTTTTTTTCGTTAAGGATGTATTCTGCGCATTTATCTGTGTGAGAGCAAAATTTCCTCTCCTCCAAAATGTTCACTGTATGCTATTTAGATACACTGTGTAGAATTTTTAGGGCATTTCCAAAATTTTCTGTCTCAAGTTTCTAGCTGTTTAAATACAAGTAAAATGTGGATTGCCTGCTTTCGCAGTTTCGTGCATAGCCTATAATTCTAATTCCGAAATTCGTACCTGTTTGTCCGATACAAAATTAATTACAGTCGTCGAAAGACGGACCTCTAGATAATAATGTGATACACAGTAAAACAAAAACACTACAATACATGGCACAACGAAATTACGTCAGTCTTAAAACAGTGCTCAAATTATATGAATGTCATACAAAACCAATAACAGGTAGCACAGGTAAAGATATAACATAAAAACGATAAGAAAAAATCACAAATAAACCTACCTAATTCACGGCATCATACATAGGCCAAATATCGGTCAAGATGAAAAACTTGTTCAAGAAAATAATAATACATCGTACGAATAGCAACTTGAAGGGCCATATACGATCAACAATTAATCATATCTCCACTTTTCCAAATCCACGCGCGTGCAAACTGTCTTGTGACGATTTTAATACATTTTATACCGGACAAACAGTTAAAAATTTTGGAATTAGATTTAAAGAACATACAAGAAACTGCGAAGGCAACCTATCCACGTTTTACGTGTATTTGCAAAGGCAAAAATATGGGGCAAAAGTACTTAAATGCCTTAAAATTTTACACAACGCACCTAAGGGACATACAACGAAAATTTTGGAAAAAATGGAAATTTACACTCACACAGAAAAATACCCACAATACTTCCTTACCGAACAAGGGCACTTTAACCATAAAATTCCTCGAAAAGTTTATTTTCGTTATAAAACGAAATAGACAATTATCACGATATACACAAAAATTTGGCCGTTTATTTTCAAGGTAAAACCAAAAAACACTCTGTCTGAAAAATTAAACGTAATCACTGTGTTTCCGGGAAATAGTAACCTCATTGTAAACATATAGCTTCGTTGGAGCCGGACGTTTCAAAAAAGCTGTCAAAAATGTTACCAGGATCACGCAAATAAAAGTACGTCGTAATAAAGTGATAACAAAAATAAAATCGACATTTACGCTCCAAGATCCATAAAATCCTAAGAAATAGTATCGACAGCACTGAAGAGATTTAAAACAAATAAATTAATAGTAGAGAGAACTGACACTCCCGTTATACACAAAAAAGTAAGAACGCAGTTGCAAAAGCAACGGGAAAAGCACGTCAAATTTAAAAGAACGCAAAATCCCCAAGATTTGCCGAAGTTCAACGATAGCTCGGAATTTAGCGCGAGCTCCAGTACGAGATACCTTTAAAGTTTCCTCAACGAAACTTTGTATAGAAACATGACAGAAGATCCACAGATTCTGGTAGTATGAAACGTGCATCAGGGGCAAGACACACTCAATACCTTCACTGTGCGATTTCGAAAATAATGTAATACCTGTAGAAGTCAGTTTCGCCAAAGTGGAGTTACTGAATACAGATTCTGAAATTCCTTTGCTAAAGAAGGCGAAGTAAATGACCCAGAAATCGAATCAAGAACTGCTACCTAAGATGAATAGCTTGGTAGTATATATCCTCGGTGTAGCAAAGCAGCTCAAATTACTTAATAAAGCCAAGTTTCGAAAATCGTTACGGATTTCGATATTCCGAGATCCACAGTGTCGGGAGTGTGCCGAGAGTACCAAATCTGAGATACTGCCTCTTACCGTGGACAACACAGTGGCCGACAGCTTCGAATTAACGACAGGCAACAGCATCGTTTGTGTACAGTTGTCAGAGGTAACAGTTAAGCAACCCTAGATGAAATAACTGCAGAAATCAATGTGGGACATAGGACGAATTTATCCGTTAGAACAGTGCAGCGAAATTTGGCGTTAATGGCCAACGGCAGCAGTCGACATCGCCTGCAGCTCCGCTATTGGACTCGTGACCATAACAGTTGGACCCTAGACAAATGGAAAGCCGTGAGTCCCGATTTTAGTTGGTAACATCCGATGGTAGGGTTCGAGTGTGGCGCAGAACCCACGAAACCATGGACCCAATTTGTCAAAAAGGCACTGTGTAAGCTGGTAGTGGCTCCATAATGGTTTGGGCATCGTTTACATGTAATGGGGTGGGCCCTCTAGTCCAAGTGAATAGACCATTGACAGAAAATGGCTATGTTCGACTACTTGGAGATTATTTGCAGCCATTCCTGGACTTCATGTTCCCAGATGCAGGGCCACAGTTGTTAGCGCCTGGTTTGAAGAACATTCTAGAGATTTGAGCATATCATTGCGCCACCCACATGAAGCCGATCGAACATCTCTGGTACACAATCGAGAGGTCAGTTCGTGCACAACATCCTGCACTGGCAACTCTTCACAATTATGGACGGTTATATAGCAGCATGGTTCAGTATTTTTGCAGGGTACTTCCAAGTGACTTGTTGGGTCGACATCGAGCTGCTACACTACGTCGGACGAAAAGAGGTCCGATACGATACCAAGAGGTACCCCATGAGTTTTGTCACCTCACTATAGTAATTCCGTACTTCACAATAATATACAGCCACTCGCTCGGCGAAAGATCCATACCTGAAGACTGGAAAGTTGCACATGTCACACCAATACACAAGAAAGGAAGTAAACTAATGTTCAGGAAAAACAGAACACCTACGATGATTAGAGATAGGACGCTCATATTCACGGGACATGTAAATTCACAGGACATGTACATTGGAATGTTCTGCAGAAATAATTAGCATATCAGTCATCACGGTTGAGTACGAACCCCGTTGCCTAGTAGGCACAATACCCACCGTCGGCCCTACGTGACGGCATCGACGCATATAAGGCGTCCAAGCTGCATCCACCTGGCTCCTAATTTCATCTGTGGCGGTTGGCATTGGATCACAGTGCTGCACCCGTCGTTTCACATTTGCGATTGGTGCCACGTACGGTGATCTGGGGAGCCAGCGCAAAAGGCTGACTTACTGTGACACCTAGAAGATAGGTATTCGTACAGCAACATATGTTCGTGCATTGTCTTGTTGAAAAGTTGTATCTTTGGTGTTGTGCGAAAAGGATATAGCCACGGGCCGCAGGATGTCATTGACGTAGGTCACACTGGTCATAGTGTCCTGGACACCAAGAAGCTGTGATTTGCAGTCGTACCCAGTACCCAAAAGCACAGCAAACCACAAGGCCTTAGGTTCCTCTGTATATCTTGTCAAATGCAGCCACTGTGCTGCCCCCCCCCCCCCCCCCCCGCGATCTGCGGCGTTCGAATTTGTGGCTATCATTTTCCAACAGGCAGAACCTCAGAACCTCGATTCGTCCAAAGACACTATCTGGTGCAATTCCTGTCCCCATTGCCGTCGTTCTGTACACCACTGACACTTAGCTCGTTTCTGTACATTCGTCAGAGGTAGGCGGAATCGTGGAAAAAGGCTCTGAGCACTATGGGACTTAACATCTGTGGTCATCAGTCCCCCAGACTTAGAACTACTTAAATCTAACTAACCTAAGGACATCACACACATACATGCCCGAGGCAGGATTCTGACCTGCGACAGTAGCTGTCACGCAGTTCCAAACTGAAGCGCCTAGAACCGCACGGCCACACCGGCCGGTCGCGGAAACGTGGACGACGCGCTCATAAACCATGCCGCAATAAACGGCGACGGATTGTCGCGCATGATGATGGACGATGTCTTATGCTTTTCCACTGTTGCGCCAGAGCCGAGCGGGACGTATATCGATGCTCTAATGCCATTTGGATGAGATTTTTCTATTCTCAGGGTATGTGCTGGGTGGTGCGGCATGTTTCGTCTCGTTGTGTCCTACGGCCTTTCGTTAACCATTAAGCGCACACCCATTGCACTCCCGAAACACTCCGCCCCACACGGGCAGCAACTTCCCGGGTCTATGCATCGCATTCTCTCATGCCAATAATGCGTCGTCTGTCAAACTCACTCCTTTGAAGGTACTGTTAGCACATACGTCTGCAAGGCGTCTTGCATGTTTGCTCAAGACACACCGACCCATTACCTTCGGTTTATAGCGAGAACGAGAGTCGCGGTCACATTTTTCAGGTAGGTGATGTTGCATCGTGATATCAGTGGTGACCGTGAACCCACTGGATGACATGGTTCGAATGATAATCATTTCTGCGGAATCTCTTGTCGTTCAAGATGTGCTGTTTTTTTTATGGACATGAATGTATTTGTAATCAAATTATTTATAGGGGCATATCGCTGACTTCGTTTTGCAGTAGGATTTTTGAACATGTACTGTGATCGAACATCATCATTTACCTACAGCAGAATGGTCTGTTGACACACAGTCAGTACGGTTTCAGAAAATATCGCTTTTGTGAAACACAACTAGATCTTTATTTTCGAGCAGTAATGAATGCTGTCGACAAAGGATCACAAATAGATTACATATTTGTAAATTTCCAGGAGGCTTTCGATAATACTCCTCACAAGCGACTTCCAATCGAATTGCGTGCCTTCAGAGTAGAGTGTCCGTTGTGCGAAGGGATACGTGATTCCCTGTCGGAAAGATCAGAGTTCAAAGTAATTGACGGAAACTCATCGAGTGGAACGAAAGTGATATCTGGCGTTCCAAAATATGTGTTAAAAGACGCTCCGCTTTTCCGAAACTGTATAAACGCTTTAGGAGACAATATGAGTAGCCATCTTAAATTTCTACCATCTAGTAAAGTCATTGAAAGATAAAAACCAATTGCAAAATGGCTTAGACAAGCTATCTGTAGTGGCAATTAACCCTAAATAACGAATGGTGTAAGTCATCCGTATGAGCACTAAAAGAATCGTTAACTTTCTGTTCCATGATAAATCACAAAAACCTGAACGCTGTCAGTTCAGCTAAATACCTAGGAATTACGTTCACGAATAACCTACATTGGAACGATCACATAGAAAATGTTGTGCGGAAAGAAACCAAAGACAACGTTTTGTTGGCCGAACACTTAGAAGATGCAACGGGTCCACTAAAGAATCTGTTTACACTACTGTTGCTCGTTCTCTGCTAGAGTACTGCTGTGCAGTATTGGATCATTACCACGTTGGATTGACGGAGGACATCAATAGAGTTCAAAGGAGAGCAGTTTCTTTTGTATTACCGTGAAGTAGCGGATAGGATGTCACGGATATGATACGCGACTTCTGGTGGCAGTCATTAAAACAAAGGTGTTTTTCGTAGCGGCGAGATATTTTCACAAAGTTTCAGATTCCAAAACTTTCCTCTAAATGCCAACATGTTTTGCTGTCACCCGCGTACACAGGGAGAAATAATCATTGCGAAAAAATAAGAGAAATCACAGCTCGCACAGGAAGATTTAACTGTTCGTGTTCTGGTATTCGTTGAAGACTTGACACATTTCACTATTGATCACAAAACGCCTTTTATTCAGCATTTCCCTATTTATAGCCCCAGTATGATTTACATCTATTATGCAGCAGTATCGGTTTCTTTAGAAGCTTCTTTACATTGGCTGGAGCAGAAGGAGAGTCCCTACCATCATGAACATTTTCTATTTACATATCTATCAGGTCCACAATCTCTTTATAAATGTAGCAGGGGAAAATCGGCCATTGAGAATCAAGCTCCACTCCGCCCCCGTTTTGCTCTCATCTAATAGGAATCACTCGAGGTCTGTGCTCTTCAGTGGAAAGATCAGCCTTCCAACCTCTGATAAATGTTTTTTTTTATTTTTATAATTCGATTGCCTAAGCTCCATAATTTGCTGTCTGCCTTTCATGTTGCTGACATGATGAAGGATCCCAAATGCTTTCGGGCAATACGCTAGCCATTCTAGCTCAGCGATCTATCGTGAGGGGTCAAGGGTGTGTATATTTCTTATAACAAATTAATTATATTCATTATTACCAATTATGTGACACTGTCTTGAGAAATATATAATATAAATTAACGAGGCATAACATAGTCTGCAAAATGTTAAGAGTATGCATTACGGATGTTTTAGAACCCGTCACTGTTCATTTACTGATAGTTACTTATTGATTCCATTAATCGGTTATAATCAAGAGGATGTAACAGACTGTAATTCATCGCCATCAGTACTGTTTAGCTGTCGGTTTGGATTCAGAATTTAGTTTTTTATTTGCTGCGATTTCATTTACGACTTTGTTGACAACAAAAGCCGCACATACTATCGCAGTAAGTACAAATTGAATTCTGGATGCAATCGGCAGATAAACAATACTCACGGAGGTGCATTTAAGCGTGTTCCATCTCCTTGTCACAGAGACAGCACCCAGCATTGTACTTGAAATAGCTATGTGACGTAAGGAAAACCATATGAAGATAAGCCTGAATGGTCAGAAAACCTGAATAAATAATTTTCAAAAAATGACTGGTTGCAGATTTGTGTATATTTTTTTTTTTTTTTTGGTCATCAGTCTACTGACTGGTTTGATGCGGCCCGCCACGAATTCCTTTCCTGTGCTAACCTCTTCATCTCAGAGCAGCACTTGCAACTTACGTCCTCAATTATTTGCTTGACGTATTCCAATCTCTGTCTTCCTCTACAGTTTTTGCCCTCTACAGCTCCCTCTAGTACCATGGAAGTCATTCTTTCATGTCTTAGCAGATGTCCTATCATCCTGTCCCTTCCCCTTATCACTGTTTTCCACATATTCCTTTCCTCTCCGATTCTGCGTAGAACCTCCTCATTCCTTACCTTATCAGTCCACCTAATTTTCAACATTCGTCTATAGCACCACATCTCAAATGCTTCGATTCCCTTCTGTTCCGGTTTTCCCATAGTCCATGTTTCACTACCATACAATGCTGTACTCCAGACGTACATCCTCAGAAATTTCTTCCTCAAATTAAGGCCGGTATTTGATATTAGTAGACTTCTCTTGGCCAGAAATGCCTTCTTTGCCATAGCGAGTCTGCTTTTGATGTCCTCCTTGCTGCGTCCGTCATTGGTTATTTTACTGCCTAGGTAGCAGAATTCCTTAACTTCATTGACTTCGTGACCATCAATCCTGATGTTAAGTTTCTCGCTGTTCTCATTTCTACTACTTCTCATTACATTCGTCTTTCTCCGATTTACTCCCAAGCCATACTATGTACTCATTTGACTGTTCATTCCGTTCAGCAGATCATTTAATTCTTCTTCACTTTCACTCAGGATAGCAATGTCATCAGCGAATCGTATCATTGATATCCTTTCCCCTTGTATTTTAATTCCACTCCTGAACCTTTCTTTTATTTCCATCATTGCTTCCTCGATGCACAGATTGAAGTGTAGGGGCGAAAGGCTACAGCCTTGTCTTACACCCTTCTTAATACGAGCACTTCGTTCTTGATCGTCCACTCTTTATTATTCCCTCTTGGTTGTTGTGCATATTGTATATGACCCGTCTCTCCCTATAGCTTACCCCTACTTTTTTCAGAATCTCGAACAGCTTGCACCCTTTTATATTGTCGAACGCTTTTTCCAGCTCGGCAAATCCTATGAATGTGTCTTGATTTTTCTTTAGCCTTGCTTCCATTATTAGCCGTAACTTCAGAATTGCCTCTCTCGTCCTTTTACTTTTCCTAAAGCCAAACTGATAGTCACCTAGCGCATTTTCAATTTTCTTTTCCATTTTTCTGTATATTATTCTTGTAAGCAGCTTCGATGCATGAGCTGTTAAGCTGATTGTGCGATAATTCTCGCACTTGTCAGCTCTTGCTGTCTTCGGAATTATGTGGATGATGTTTTTCCGAAAGTCAGATGGTATGTCGCCAGACTCATATATTCTACACACCAACGTGAATAGTCGTTTTGTTGCCACTTCCCTCAATGATTTTAGAAATTCTGACGGAATGTTATCTATCCCTACTGCCTTATTTGACCGTAAGTCCTCCAAAGCTCTTTTAAATTCCTGTTCTAGTACTGGATCCCCTATCTCTTCTAAATCGACTCCTGTTTCTTCTTCTATCACATCAGACTAATCTTCACCCTCATAGAGGCTTTCAATGTATTCTTTCCACCTGTCTGCTCTCTCTTCTACATTTAACAGTGGAATTCCCGTTGCACTCTTAATGTTACCACCGTTGCTTTTAATGTCACCAAAGGTTGTTTTGACTTTCCTGTATGCTGAGTGTGTCCTTCCGACAATCATATCTTTTTCTATGTCTTCACATTTTTTCTGCAGCCATTTCGTCTTAGCTTCCCTGCACTTCCTATTTATTTCATTCCTCAGCGACTTGTATTTCTGTATTCCTGATTTTCCCGGAACGTGTTTGTACTTCCTCCTTTCATCAATCAACTGAAGTATTTCTTCTGTTACCCATGGTTTCTTTGCAGCTACCTTCTTTGTACCTACGTTTTCCTTTCCAACTTCTGTGATAGCCCTTTTTAGAGATGTTCATTCCTCTTCAACTGTACTGCCTACTGCGCTATTCCTTATTGCTGCACCCATAGCGCTAGAGAACTTCAAACGTATCTCGTCATTCCTTAGTACTTCCGTATCCCACTTCTTTGCGTATTGATTCTTCCTGACTAATGTCTTGAACTTCAGCCTACTCTTCATCACTACTATATTGTGATCTGAGTCTATATCTGCTCCTGGGTACGCCTTACAATCCAGTATCTGATTTCGGAATCTCTGTCTGACCATGATGTAATCTAATTGAAATCTTCCCGCATCTCCCGGCCTTTTCCAAGTATACCTCCTCCTCTTATGATTCTTGAACAGGGTATTCGCTATTACTAGCTGAAACTTGTTACAGAACTCAATTAATCTTTCTCCTCATTCATTCCCTGTCCCAAGCCCATATTCTCCTGTAACCTTTTCTTCGACTCCTTCCCCTACAACTGCATTCCAGTCGCCCATGACTATTAGATTTTTTTCCCCCTTTACATACTGTATTACCCTTTCAATATCCTCATACACTGTGTCTTTACATTGCAAAATGTCAGCCGAGTTACACCAAATCCGATGAGAGGACTTCTGCCCAAAAGTGTACTACCGATCTGATGGTATCGTATCGGCGAACACAGGGCGTATGCGGCATTTACGACAGCTTAACACCGGCGTTACACCAGTGTCACACCGCCATCGCTTTACATCAAAGTCATCATGCGCTATCAAATTTAGTGTTCAAATGTACCTGTGTAATCTGTCAATCATGCGCTGTTCGCCACCATTCGAGCCCTAGCTATGTATTGAGGGGATCAGGTGCTGTATGAGAAGCAGAGTTGAAAAAATAAGGTAAAATACTTTGACAATATAAAATAATGAAATAATAGCATAGACTGGAAAACGTAAGACGAAGGACGCCTCCCTCCGCCTCTATTCTCATGCAATTCGTCCTGAATTTTTTTAAGAAATGACACTCTTATTGGACTATAACATTCGCTTTGCCACTGCATATGTATGCAAATTATCTGTAGCATGGCATCTGAGCAGTGTATTGTCTTTTTGTAAACATGCCAAGATGATATGTCATGCGGCATAAACATGCCAACTAACGATATACATTCGGACAGCTTCACAGTCACGACTGCATTATTTCCTCACCACAACCCTGGCCTTGATGTGTGCATGTCACAATTTTGTCGGGGATTCGGTGTTTTAGCATGCGTTGTGTGGCACACCCTTGAACGTTAGAGACCTGCCAACGTGTGCGAGCCTCACCAAGTATATAACACATGACGTGCAGCCCGAGGCAGATAGCTGTATAGGGGTACGGCTGCTGCACTGTGCATCTTCCAGCAAGTGCGTTGCAGAACCTCTGTCAGAAGAAAAGTATATTCTACCTTAATGATAAAAAGGCGATCGAAACCATTGTTTCCAGAACAAATTTTTCAGACTTTACTAAATCATATCTTAACAACACCGAAAAAATCTCTCACCTAATCATGTGAGAATTTTCAAGTGCTATCCATGTCCTCGCAAATAATGCTGTTTATCGTCAGTTACGGCATAAAAAAGACTTCCTGTAAAAATGTCTGCTTAGTGACGGTGCTAAATTGTGAGCTTTATCCAGTGTGATATTCGAAAATTTGCGATATAATGACGCTGAATTAATATGATCCTTACATGGGTGGACTCATCTAAGTAGTGTCTCAGTGCTTCTTTTCACAAAAAACACTCTCTCCCCTCCGTGATCATACACTACCGGCCATTAAAATTGCTACACCAAGAAGAAATGCAGATGATAAACGGGTATTCATTGGACAAATATATTATACCAGAACTGACATGTGATTACATTTTCACGCAATTTGGATGCATAGATCCTGAGAAATCAGTACCCAGTACAACCACTTCTGACCGTAATAACGGCCTTCCTACGCCTGGGCATTGAGTCAAACAGAGCTTGGATGGCGTGTACAGGTACAGCTGCCCATGCAGCTTCAACACGATACCACAGTTCATCAAGAGTAGTGACTGGCGTATTGTGACGAGCCAGTTGCTCAGCAACCATTGGGCAGACGTTTCCAATTGGTGAGAGATCTGGAGAATGTGCTGGCCAGGGCAGCAGTCGAACATTTTTTGTATTCAGGCTCGTACAAGACCTGCAACATGCAGTCGTGCATTATCCTGCTGAAATGTAGGCTTTCGCAGGGATCGAATGAATGGTAGATGGTTCAAATGGCTCTGAGCACTATGGGACTTAACATCTGAGGTCATCAGTCCCCTAGAACTTAGAACTACTTAAACCTAACTAACCTAAGGATATCACACACATCCATGCCCGAGGCAGGATTCGAACCTGCGACCGTAGCAGTCGCGCGGTTCCGGACTGCGCGCCTAGAACCGCTAGACCACCGCGGCCGGCAATGAATGGTAGAGCCAAGGGGCGTAACACATCTGAAATGTAGCGTCCACTGTTCAATGTGCCGTCAATGCGATCAAGAGGTGACCAAGATGTGTAACCAATGGCACCCCGTATCATCACGCCGGCTGATACGTCAGTATGGCGATGACGAATACACGCTTCCAAAGTGCGTTCACCGCGATGTCGCCAAACACGGATGCCACCATCATGATGCTGTAAACAGAACCTGCATTCATCTGGAAAAATGACGTTTACCGATTCGTGCACCCAGGTTCGTCGTTGAGTACACCATCGCAGGCGCTCCTGTCTGTGATGCAGCGTCAAGGGTAACCGCAGCCATGGTCTCCGAGCTGATAGTCCATGCTACTGCAAACGTCGTCGAACAGTTCGTGCAGATGGTTGTTGTCTTGCAAACGTCCCCGTATGTTGACTCAGGGATCGAGGCGTGGCTGCACGATCCTTTACAGCCATACGGATAAGATCCCTTTCATCTCGACTACTAGTGACACGAGGCCGTTGGAATCCAGCACGGCATTCCGTATCTCCCTCCTGAACCCACCGATTCCATATTCTGCTAACAGTCATTGGATCTCGACCAACGCGAGCAGCAATGTCGCGATACGATAAACCGCAATCGCGATAGGCTACAATCCGACCTTTATCAAAGTCGGAAACGTGATGGTACGCATATCTCCTCCTTACACGAGACATCACAATAACGTTTCACCAGGCAACGGTGGTCAACTGCTGTTTGTGTATGAGAAATCGGTTGGAAACTTTCCTAGTGTCACCACGCTGTAGGTGTCGCCACCGGCGCCAACCTTGTGTGAATGATCTGAAAAGCTAATCAATTGCATATCAGAGCATCTTCTTCCTGTCGGTTACATTTCACGTGTGTAGCAAGTCATCTTCGTGGTGTAGAAATTTTAACGGTTAGTAGTGTATTATCACTGGAGGAGACTTCCCACGAAAACTTAAACTATTTAATGAGAGAGAGTCCGCTCATCTGCAGGAGCAAACGATTTAGAAACTAATCCATTCCCGTGTTGCAATTCAGCATGCCCTGAACTACTGGCGAAGCTAGCAACAATATGTCTATAGATTCAACGAGAGAATGTGGAGAAAACAGTTGGAGATGGCACACAAAACTCCTCATCCATCAGAAGAAACATGGTTGAACTCTACAACTTATTTTGCACGTGAGCAAGAAGAGGAGGAAATGTATGAACTAAATGTGAGGTATTAGTTACGACTATATATACATGAAGGGCCAAAGAAACTTGTATGGGCACGCATATTCAAATACAGGCATGTGTAAGCAGGCAGAATACGGCGCTGCGTTCGGCAACCCCCATATAAAACAAGAAGTGTCTGGCGCAGTTGTTAGATCGGTTACTGCTGCTACAGCGGCAGCTTATCAAGATTTAAGTGAGTTTGAACATGATGTTATAGTCGGCGCACGAGAGATGGGACACAGCATCTCCGAGGTAGCGAGGAAGTCGGGATTTTCCCGTACGACCAATTCGCGAGTGTGCCTTGAATATAAGGAATGTAGCAAAATTTCGAAATTGCGGCATCGCTGCGGCCAGAAAAAGATCCAGCAAGAACGGGACCAATGGCGAATGATGAGAATCGTACAACGTGACTGAAGTGCAACCCTCCCGAAAATTGCTTTAGATTTCTTTGCTGGGCCATCAAAAGGTATCAGAGTGCGAATCTTCTAAGAAACATCATTGATATGGGTTTTCGGAGCCGAATGCCAACTCGTGTACCCTTCATGACTCTACGACACAAAGCTTTAGCCTCGCCTGTGCCTGTCAACACCGACACTGGACTGTTGATGATTGGAAACATGTTGTTCATCAGACGAGTCTCATTTCAAATTGTATCAAGTGGATGAACGTGTACGGGTGTGAAAATAACCTCATGAATCCATAGACCCTGAATGTCAGCAGGGGACTGTTCAAGCTGGTGGAGGCTCTTTAATGATGTGTGGCATGTGCAATTGGAGCGGTATGTGACCTCTGATACATCTAGATACTACTATGACGGGTGACACGTACGTAAGCACCCTGTCTAATCACCTGCATCCATTCATGTCCATTGTGCATTCCGACGGACTTGAGCGATTCCAACAGGACAACGCAACATCTCACACGTCCAGAATTTCTCCAGGAACACTATTCTGAATTTAACACTTCCACTGACCTCCAACCTTCCCAGACATGAATATTATTGAGCATATCAGGGATGCCTTGCAACGTGCCGTTCAAGAGATCTCCATTCCCTCGTACTCTTACGGATGTATGGACAGCCCTGCAGGATTCATGGTGACAGTTCCCTCCAGCACCACCTCAGACATTAATCGAGTCCATGCCACGTCGTGTTGCGGTACTTCTGTGTGGTCGTAGGGGCCCCTACACGATATTAGGCAGGAGTACCAGTTTCTTTGGCTCTTCAGTGCATATACTTTCAAAAATCCTATTTTAGCCCAAAAACACGAAATTATACACGGCATTCATAGAGTACGCTACCAGATATTTAGCAACTCAGCTGGTATTCAACCGCCTGAGAAAGTTAACCCAAACAGTGTGTTTATTTTTGACGTCATAGTTTAAAACCAGTAGCAGATACGCAAATACTTTTGTTTTGGCCAACGTATGAAAATTGATATCAGGTATTACAGCCAGGCATATTCCAGGATACCACAGCAGTTGGTGAGGGATAATGGTAATTTCGTTATCGCATTTAACAGGAAAATATGAATTTTAAACATATTTACCAAGCGCATGTTGGAACTGACACGATGTTCAACGAATTTCTTAGCATAAGTCGGGATTTCGGAATCATACGAAGTATGGCTATCTGGTGATTGATAAAAGAAGGAAATACAATGAAGATGAATACAGACAATTCTGCTTAAAACTTAATGTACTAAAACATTACTATATCAGTATAGTGCAGACTATGAACAAATCACTAGTGTGCCATGCACGCCTTTCGGGAGTATGAAACAGATTTATAGATACATTGACAGAAAAACAGAGGCAATTAATGTGTAGTTAATAGAACTGGAAAGTATCATCAAGGCAGTAGCTAGAAAAGGTGAGATACTGATTCACAGAATTGAAGAAGTCTGCAGAAAGCTACAGGAGTTGGTAAGCTTTATCCAGGCTATAGATTCAAAAGTTGCATCCCATCACCAGCGGTAGTTTCAGAGTAGAACAATTAAGATGAAGCCTGTTGATGTATGTGATGATGACCCTCTAAATACAGCAAATTATCGTTTTAAGATGACGATTCCAGGCAAGCACAAATTCATTGTAAGTGATTTGGTGCATATTTCGAATTACGACACTGTGTTTCTGTAGTCTTATAGTTTTTACCTATCGAACTGGCAAAAAGAGGTATTCACAGTTTCCAAAGTTCAATACAGAGACCGAAAAAAATGGTATCTTATAACATAGCAAAGGTTAAAAGAACCGGACAATTTTACGCTGAATAACTTCAGAAAAGCTCTGAACTACATGGCTCATAGAGAGCGTTATAATACTTGGAAGGAGCAAAGCTTTAGTGGCTTCCCATCAGAGCAGAACAGTTGGGTGAACGATCATAATTTGGTACATAAACGGGAGACACAAACCTCAAACAATGCGGCAACGTGACATGAGTGCTACGAAGCATATCCAAGGTGGTGATACTACTGACAGTAATTTACCGCCTCAATTGCATACCCTTGGATTCAACTATTGTGGACCTGGAACAAAGCCGGGAAAGCATATAGCTCACAGCGATATTGGAGTTAATATACTAGAAAATGCCTGAGAGAAGCACAATATTTCTTACATCACAATTTAAGATTGTGATTTTGTAGATCGAATATTAGCCAATAGTGCTACGCAAATACGTGGAAAAAAGGACATAGGCATAGGACAACACATTGCAACTTTCTTATTTGATCCAACGATGTGATGACAAATGGAAATTGCGTGCCGGAAGCTATTTCAAGCAAATTACGAATAAAGCACGTCGTACGCTAAAGGAGAAACATCTTGCCTGTTTAAAAATAAAATATTATATCCAGCGAGTGCTGGCAGCGTTTAAAAGTGCGTTGAAGCACAAAGGAAACAGAAGAAGAAGAAAGAGACTTCAAACGCCCAATACCTATGGCATGATGTGGATATTCCCGTTTGTAATACCAGTGCCCATAGATCTATCAGCAGTCGCTTCTTTGGCCGGAAGAGCTATCGCCATAGGTCGGACAGTGTCGTACTGACAAAATGCAGAGGAGTAACTAAAGGAAGCTAATATTGCTGTTCACATTTAATGATTTTTTACTTGCCAACATGGCATAAATCTTTGTTATACGTACCGTAGGTGCTGCTGCTGTGTTTTAATGTTCAGTGATTTTAAATAGTTGACTGTTTTTGGTAAAGCATTTAAAAAGCAATAATTTTATTGTTGACTTGTACAGTACCACATTTAATGGTTTTACGTGCCAACATGGCACACGACTTTGTAATACGCGCTGCATGTGGTGCTGCTTTGTATTACTGGTCAGAGATTTTAAGTATTTGACTGTTTGTAGTAAATATTTTTAAAAGTATTAATTTTATTGATGATTTATATAGTTATTGTATGAATTGTTGTATGCTTGATGATTGGAAAACATTTTAATAAATAAGAAAGGTTTCCTACATCCTGATAGGACGTCCCCTTCTCGTTTCCTCACGACAGCGGAAGAAGTAAACAGCCAGTTATCTGCATGCATTGTAAATCCACTTGCCTGTGAAGGACAAAGGTCTCGAGTTCGAGTCTCTGTCAGGCAAACAGTTTTAAGCTGCCAGGAAGTTTCATATCAGCGCACACTCCGCTGCAGAGTGCAAATTTCAGTCTGGAAACATTGTATTTCCAATGCAAATTTTTTACGTCTTCAGATGTTCTATTTTCGTCTATGTTATGTACAGTATATTAGTTTAGTGAGAGAAAATGGTCAAACTAAGTCAAATCATGTTTGCAGTGTGTAGGAGCGATGTATTATGGGTGAGGATGGCCTTCAGCCAATGGCAAGGCAGGCAGTGATGGAACAGTACGGGAGTCAATTGGAGATTGAGCTTTCCGAGTTAAGAGGTGAAGAGAGTGATTCGGGACACTTTTGTCGAGTTCTGGATGGGTTCACACCTGCCTGTTCGTTTTAAACAACGCCGTACATGGCCCAATCACTTAAAAGAAGAGTAACCACAGGTAAATAAGCAACCGGTTTGGTCGTTTCTGATGTTGTTCAGGAAGAGCAAGTACTCTAGCAGTAAACCGTTAGTTGCCGTCGCAAGTATCGAGTAATAATATGAAATAAATCGGTCAAGTACTTTCAGAGATTTTTGGCAATAACGTTACTATAAAGTGACGCTCTACTAGGTATATAAAAACACGGCCGTTCGATTGTAAAGGTGTGTGAAAACTTCAAACCAATAGGCGTCGAACTTCGGTAGATTTAAGATTTTGAACAAACAAACGTTTACATGTAGATAGATATAGAGGATGTTAAAGGAGGAATTTTTAAAATTCGAGGACTTGGCAAAAAGTCTAGTAAACATGGCTTTCAAAGTACATACCCATACCTTAAGAGCTATGGGCTCTTCTCCAGTATAAGAGATGTGATTCACAGCAGCGAAGAGGAACAAGTGCTCATAGCTCCTAAGGCATGTAAGTTAGAACACTCGTATATTAGACTTTGGGCTTCGAATGATAGTGCCTGTCACGTTCCTGAATACTGTTCATTCCTCCTGAGACACCCTATACAGAGTGGCCAACATCTTAATTGAACGTTGGTGTGAGTACAACGCATAACAACGAGGCATAGGTAGGAATGCTATAGTGCTGCACTACATAGATCTCTACTGTGAATAAGAATCACTGATGAGGTTGCTATTCCGCTAACTTACTTTCTCCACGGATGAGTTGCATTTTTACCTTCTCTCCTATAGTGTATGTTGTACACAAACCTTCAGCTGAAGACGAATGAACCAATAACTGGTGTGCATTTTCTTTGCGTTTCCGTTTGTTTACTGTCAACTCCAGAAAATGGAAGAGCTACGTTACCAAAGCTACCTTCAGTGTGAGCCGTTACTGGAGAGCCACAGTACGTTTTGTGTTACGTTTTGAATAATGTCATGTTTGCGTGAATTCTACACTGTATACATATTTGAACAGATCGTTAGGAGAGGAAGTGGACTGGCTAGTTAAAAATGTAGGTTGTTATTAAGAAGAAGACGTATTGCTGTTTATATCTTTGTAACGAACAGGGTTACAAGAATAAACATCAAGAAGTATATTTTTGAAACCATACAAGAATAAAGCTTGAGATCTAAAACCAGGCAGCTATGACCACTGGTCATTTGACAGTGATGTTCACTTACGGCGGACGTATTCGAAATTGCAGTACTTTTAAGAAAACCATAAAAAATCCTAAGTTCTCAAAACAATTTAACCATATTACGCCCAATCGTTAAGAAATGTTATACGCATACACCTACCTATAAGATTTCATGCTTATTGACATTCGACGAATTTAATTATAAACAACTAAAGTCCTTTCAACAATGTGAGTGCCAAAGTTTCTATGTCGCAAAATCTGTAGTGACGAGATTACTGTCTTCTTATTCAAAGTGTGATATATCATTATTGCAAACGTTTGCGGAGTAGAATTTTCATTACCTTCTTTTGCTGGATTTCTATAGCTCTATGAATATTTTTGGAAAAAAGCTTCAAATTTTACGATTTTCACTTATATAAATGCCTTACTATTGTATCAAATAAAAATTGCTCTCACAGAATGTTTCACTGTGGTCTAGGCTAGATGCATGCCAAATATAAGTACTCTATCTTCAGTTGTTTGTGAGGCAAATTTTCCAAAATGTAAGTCGGAGGAAACCTGAATCAAAGATCTTGGAGTGTTTTTATTAGGCCTTACCTTGTCTTGGCGAAACAGTGCAAGCCATATGCGTACTCCCCTTCATCCTCAAGCAGTCTTTTCCTAATCTTCGTTTCCATCACGAACAGCGTACTCCACAATCGAAATAATGAGATACAAGATTCAAATAGATCTGCAAGAAAAAGATAAAAAATCTACGACCGATGCTGCCCTTTCTCCTCTATCGAGTCTTTCCTTTGTTTGTCTTCATTGGTTAAACTGACTTTCAAACTGGAAAGCAATATTGTCAGCTACAGCAATTCTCTTTCTCGAGGAACTTATTCTCTCGCTAGAAGAGACTTCGTCATGAACTATTATTGAGCTAATTTTCATGCTATCTTTATAGCACCGAGAAGAACTACACCTCCTAATTCTTTAGAACACTTTACCGGAACGAAACACGCTACAGACAGTAATAACAGATATACAAGCTACTTTCGTAAAAGTTTGCAACCACTTGTAAACAAACACCATAAACCAAAGACTGCAATATATGTGGCAGTAATGATATTGCAAAGCCTCTTTGACGCACCATACAAATATTCCCCGCATTTAAATTGCATAAAATCGAAACAAAACGGAGCAGGAATAAAGACTACGAGCAAATACAGAACAGGAGAAGAGTGAGGTACTGTGCAAGTTTTTGCCAAATATAATTTGTATCCCACACGAGTGGAATTGTGACATGAACTCCTAGAACCGAAATTTCAATATCATGTGGTAAATGAAGATCCAACAAAAAATTGTCACAGTTTTGGTCACTTTCAAGTTCGTCTCCCGTTAACAGCGCTCTGATATGCGAGTCACTTTTAGAACACAGTGCCGATGTATTATCCGAAAACTTGTGTCTTTTATTTCACTGGTAGAATTCGATTTTAACAACTTTGCGAGGCGATAGCCTGTATTTTTATAGTTGTTGCCCGGCTTTAAAGCCTAACTATCACGTTAGTATGAGTTGAGTAAAACTAAAAAATTAGTTTCAGCTTCATTTAAGTTTTCCAAATATTCTTTTTACCACCAATGCGCGATGTGGATAAGGTCTTGATTCTTTTATGTGGTCTACATCTTAATAAAATTGTTGGACATAGCATCTACAAGATGGAAAAATATAGAACTGCCACGCTGTAATTTTTATGGTCATCTGGAATAATTTTTTATCTACATTTCTTTTCTGGAAGTGATATCTACAAGAACATTACAGAAAATGAATTCTAGAGGTGTAATTTCTACTCATATTTCTCTAGAGTAATTTCTCATTGCAGGCCAGCATTACACATCACGATAAAGCTTTATTAAAAATAACACAACTGTTAAATGAAATTTTATGTTTCCTGTGAGACATAAATAATGATAATAGTCACATACCTTACCTCCTTCAAAACATTATACTGTGAGGGAGACAGACAGGTCCTACATTTCTTGCGTTATTTCATTCCTTGTGCATTAACAATCCGCCAAGAATTTCTACATACGTAATTTTATGTGATATCTTTCCCTTTCTCTTCATAGATCGATGCCCAAGGAAACATTACAATTTTATCGTCAAGTATTCCTTCAAGTTATCGTATTTCTGTGTCTGATTAACATTGCACGTCACATGCTGCCACCTGTCGGCCACTGACGGCACTCAGTCGTTCAAGCTGCTATTCGCAGTTCATACCTTCCCCACAAAGCACCACCCGAATGCCTCTTGCATCGTTTGTCCAGTACGAATCACAAAGTTCTCGCGGATGAAAACGATAATATCCTAATATCAAAAGTCAGTCTTGCATGGGAGGGAAACCATTGCTTCTTAGCACGAAGAAAGTCAATTAATATGAGCGTATTGTGGAGGTATCTCAAAAGTAATAGACCGTTTCGTCACAGGCTTAGTGTAGCGACCGTTTTTTCTATCCCGACTTCCGTATCTTGCATGAAAGTAGGAATGTTAATTTATCTATACATAGACTGGTATTGATGGGTTTTGTTTTATCCCGGCCAGTTCTTAAATTAACCCCAGTGAGTCACTACACGTATTGTCTTCGCAGTTCTGAAGGAAAAAACCATAAGTAAATTAATACTAGTGTTTTTAATAGATTCTCGTTCACTTGTTTCAGTTACTAGTCTGCAGTTTATTCTTGGTGAAAATCACGTAACCTAATTACTTATGAACCTAAATCGAAGTAAAGTTCAAGACGAATAGTCAGTTTTAAATTAACACGTTATTTTGTGTTACAATAATTATTAATAAATCAATTCATTCACACGATCGCATTCAAAGGAGTTCTTTGAATAAGTGTCTAATCTGGAATCCCGTCAATATCAGAGATACTAAACAATGTTCTGTCACTTTCGATAAAAAGATTGTTCCAGTTTAATATCCATAAACTGTTACGAACTATGATTACTAGTCGCGTGAAGTAAAGCTTTTCCACTATCAGAATACAAAGTCCGAATCTGTCCTAAAATCGTTAATTCCGTGAAATATTTAAATCTTCACACGAAGTGACGTTAAAGTCAGACAGATTATTGATCACCTCCCCGTTCCTCTAATATGACAAAAGTTCTAATTCTGATCTGAAATTAATGCTTCCCAAAAAACAATCTCGTCGCGATTTATTCTTGCGCCCCGGTTTAATAGAGCTCATATTGTTGCTTCCTAAAGCTATACGTCCTAATTGACCTCGAACAGACTAGAGGATAGAGATGGAGTATCATAATTGCATTGTATGTGTATTTATACTTTAGTAAACGCTAGCTTTGGTCTTCAAGCCCTACGTTCTGTTACTATATTATTGATTTTCTCGTATATAAGAATAACTAATAATTTAACCATTTCTATCGTTTTTCTCCCCCCCCCCCCCCCTATGCTTCCTAAATTTATGATTAAAATTCTTTTCCTTTTTTATTATTTTTCTACTATAGATTTCCATCTATTTGTCTCTTATTTCTATTTCGTAAATTACTACTTGAGGAAGGGCTTGGGACATTTTCTGAATTTATATTTCGAGGATATGGGAGCTAATTTGGGAGCTATTTTGGTTTATTAACACCGAGAGGCGTTGTAGGTGTTACATCGCTCGCCCCCCCCCCCCCCCACAGGATTATAACAAGCGTAAACTGTCTTCGCTTATCATGGTCCTAGCAATGGGTGTGTTTTCTTCCATTTTTTCAATTTTTTTCATTTCTCTTTCGTACATCATTCTCATCACACAAAATTTGGTTACAACAAATTTGACAAACATTAAAATTTCAAAAGGGCTTAACAGATTTGCCCACTAAATATTTCAATACACAACCTGTAATAAAATTAATAATTCTGCCTAACTGAGCTGCCACTACACAATTCAATAATTTAAATTTATCACTTATATAGAGCCTAAGCGCACTGCTCTGTTTAAAAAATATCATGACTTTATACAAAACAAACTTGAATTTTCTGCTGATGCCAATACACTCAAAAGAGAAGCTGCTACCGCACCAGACTAACCAGGCACCATTGTACAATCTGGTTCTTCACTCGGCCGCCTCTTCTTTTGGCTTACGACCGAGACTTACGAACGTCTGTATCTCATTGTCTAATACGGACTATTTACGTTGTCGTCACTCGAAGAAGCTCGCGAAAGAGACGCTGCCAACTGCACCAGATCGACCAGGCAGCGTTGTCGATCTGGTTCTTCACTCGGCCGCTTCTTCTTTTGGCTTGCGACCGAGACTTATTTCCTGAAGTCCGATGTTCTGCTGTATACAGCCGTTAATAGCTGTATCTTCGACGATAATCACCGATATTACTACAATGCTGCTCAATTTTAGGTTGGAACAGTAGATTCAAAGTATTCGCTTGACTTTTAATTTATTTGTCCACATTCTGTTCTCTAATACCTTCTGTTGAATGCCCCCCACCCCCCCCCCCCCAACCCCCCTCCCCACGCTTATAACACTGTTCAGTTCAACCTACGCGTCAGAGGCCAACAGTTGGTCACACGATTTCTTATAAAGGTTCATAACCTTCTATAAATTCTAACTCCATAGTTAAGACGTTTTAAGTTATTCATTTCACGAAGAAATCGTATTAGCGGTTTTTCCCTCCATCATATGAAAACATACTTCCCTCGTCACTAATATGTCGTACCACTGACACTTCATACAACACTTTCTTTTAAAACAAACACTTCCATTTTACTGAATCATCTTTGTTTAATGACTACGCAAGAGAATTCGATAACCTTGCTAAAACATCCTTTCCTACCACCAGAAAAGTTTCAGAGACATCTCCTTGTGTCACCTTTACTTAACATAATCTAAGTATTGGAACTTACTACAGTGACAAAGGTGACAGATGTCATTAAATTATACATTAGAATTTTTTATCCCTTAAATAAATAAATAATAATTATAGATTTGAATCTCAACTATCTTCAGGCGTAGAGCCAGCATAATCCTTATATTTCTACCATTCCTTCATTAAAAATCCATCTATGGATAACATAATATTTTAGCCTATTAGCAAACTCAAGAAACTTCATCACAAGAACAACACTTATCTATATTGAACAATTATCAAGTAAATCTGTAAACATTTCTCATTAAAATCTAAAGATTTTTGACAATAATATTATTCAAACAAATTCTTTTAATTAAGTTTCTGAGGCATAAAGCCTTCCTACCATTAATGTTCTTCAAATTGACCCAACAAACTTCTTTCAAAGTGTGAAAAATACCTATTGATAATATCCTTTAAACAAAATCCTTTACCAGACTTCAATAACAATTAAGTAACTTCTTCACAGTCAACAATTCTCAAATACAGGCGTTAAGCCTTTCACACACCTAATATTCTTCAAATAAATACAAGAAAACTTTATTAAAGGCATAAAGCCTCCCTATAACTAGTATACTTCAAACAAATGCTGGAATAACTTTACAAAAGGCGTGAAGCCATCCTACAACTAGAATATTTTAAACATATGTTCAAATAGTTTTACACAAGGCGTGAAGCCTTCATACAACTAGAATATTCCAAACAAATGTTCAAATAACTTTACAAAAGGCGTGAAGTTTTCCTACTTCCAAAATTCTTTAAAGAAATGATGAGATAAATTTCTTAAAGGCATGAAGCCTTCCTACACCTAGTATACTTCAAACCAATGATAAAACAATTTTATTAAAGGCGTGAAGTCTTCCTACGCCTAGAATCCTCCAAACAAATCTATTTATTATATTCAGAACAAAACTAAGAACTACCATTGGCGTAAAGCCCACCTACACAACTAATAAGTTTCATAATAAAGATTTCTCTGTTATATTAACTTGCAGGCACTTCAAATGACCTCTACACACATAATTGTTATATAATAACCACAATAATATTAAAATTTGAAATCATAAAATTATTATTATTTCAAAATAAACTTCTTAACTCCTGCGTGGTGATAAATGCCTTTTCTTACACTGTTCTTCTCGTCTGCTAATACATAACTACATGAAAAAGGTTTGCCTATTATTTGATAAGGTCCATCTAACAAATATTCCCATTTTTTATTGATCTTCTTCCACATCGATGACTTTGGGTATTTACATACTAACACCTTATCCCCTATGTTATAATAAGATACAGGTTTCACTTTTTTGTCAAATTGTCTTTTCCTAATACAGGTTTGGTGCTTTAATGACTGATGTACTACTTTAAATAAATCTTCTTTCTTCATAGGAGATCTAGTCATTATCGGAAGATTAGGTAACCATTCTATGGAATCCTGTTTATTTAAAAATACTTCATTAGGCGTACAATTTGTAGAGAGATGTGGTAGGTTATTATATATATTTTCGAAAATTGGCAACATTTCAGTCCATCTTACATGGTCCTCCGACATTTGAGCCCTCATAAATCTATTCAACTCTCTAAATACCCGCTCTATCGGGCTACTTTGAGGTCTGTGCTTGGCGATGAAGGTTCTGTTCGGACATCACTTGCTTCCAACGTTTAGTAATAAAATATGATGAGTTATCTGTAACTACTCTTTCTGGTTTCCCTACACCATAAATATATTTATTCACAAATATCCTCGACATATGTGTTACATTCGTAGTTCTTATAGGATACAACTTAATAAATTTCGAAAACACATCGTAGAAACCTATCACGTATAGAAAATTTCACTTTACAATCGACCACGGCCCGATTACATCACACGAAACCAATTTCAGTGGTCTAGACAGAATGATTTACTTGGCTTAGTCTTCTGACACAAAACACATCTAGAAAAAATTTGTACTACATATTTTCTCAAGTTTGGGTGAAAACAATATCTTAATAATTTGCTTACACATTTCTTTACACCCGTGTGGCCCCAAACTAAATGAGTATACCAAATAAACATTGTCAAACATTCAGTAGGTATTCATATTAAATAGTTGGAATTTGCATTTTTACAATAGTACAATGTCCCGCCGATCAGCATATATTTATTGCCATTCACATTACTCGCTTGTTTCAAAGTACGTATTATATTGCCCCACTTCTTACTTAGAGTAAATATCTCTGGAGTGAGCATTCACATGCGCAGAACAGATTTTGTGTTGTCAACATACATTGCCGGCCTGGTCACGTGTTCTCGGGACGTCGTGTGTTTGTCCCTACAGCGCCCTGCATATTTACAACGTCACTACATCCCTAGTACAGACGGATTCTTTTCGTACCTGTCGTGGATTATTTGTATAGGTAAAGGTGGATAAATGGCCCCCACTTTGTTTTTTTTATTTAATACCTTTTATTTTTATTATAATCACCTGATATTAACATAAAACATTTCTCTAGTATGTCCTGCAATACTTACGACATGTTTTGGTTCAACTTTTTAGTATTTAAAATAAAACTTAATTTTTTTCCTGATAGTCTGCATTTCGTTGCCTCCAGAATTTGTGCTGGTAATATGGGCCCCAAGGTAGTTTGAAATAAAAAAAATTTGAAAAAATATTTTTATTTAATTTTTGTGTATAATGAAAGAAAGACTCACTCTGAACATTGTTAATTCGTCTTCTGGTGGTATGATTTTCACGGCCTACGCCTAGTCTATTTACAATAGTCACACACATAAGCATCTTTTTCGCATCCAGCGCATTCGTTGTGAGCCCACATCTCACAGGCTATACACTTGATCCAAAGTTCACCTTTTGTGTCCTTTGAAAAAAACCCTTCACAAAATAGACATACAGCGTCGTCAGCATCAGGGACAGAAACACCAACTTCAATGTCTGGGAGGGATTCTCCCGAATCAAAACTTACACAGGCCTCTTCACCTTCGTCACCTGATTCATGTTCATACACCAACTTATTTCTTCTACTTGTTCTAGAATTTGGTTGTTTTTCATTGCCGCCGTTCTTCATTGTACTACTCTTTTCTTTTCCGTCTTGTTTCTTCTTAGTTTTCTTATTTTTCTTTTCTTTTGCCTCTTCTAGAGCACGTTTATAAGGAGAAGAAGTTACAACAGCACAAGTAATGGGTTTAGGGCCTTTGGTTGTCAATTTTCTTTTTGGTCGTGGTATCGGCAATACGTCTTGAGGAGAAACATGACCAAACCGTTGTTGGGCAAAGCACCCCGAGGGCCCAGCTTCTGCCAAGTCTCTTGCAGGTGGTGTAGTTAATGTCGATGGTGTGCCAGGATGAATGCGTTGAGCTGATTGACTTGAAGGCTTGCCCTTTACTGGCTTTCAGAGCATCCACAGTCATACTTTAAACGTCAATATCTTCAGAGGGGGCAAAGTCAATATCATTAAACACTTTTCGATTTACAGGAAAAATTCCTGTGACTCTGAACCCTGAAATGGCTATTTCAGCTGTTTGACATTTCAGGAATGCATTCCCAAATAACTCAGCAATATCGTATGGTCCAAGAGGCCTATTGTTGTGCAGCATCCATTGCCTTACGTAGTCACTATAATGATTCTTAAGGGATCCCATGAAGTTCCTATCTAGTGGTTGCAGCTTGTGTGTAGTGTGCGGAGGCAAGCTAACAATTGTAACGTGGTGTTCACGAGCTACATCTATATCTACATCTGCATTTATACTCCACAAGCCACCTAACGGTGTGTGGCGGAGGGCATTTTACGTGCCACTGTCATTACCTCCCTTTCCTGTTCCAGTCGCGTATGGTTCGCGGGAAGAACGACTGTCTGAAAGCCTCCGTGCGCGCTCTAATCTCTCTAATTTTACATTCGTGATCTTCTCGGGAGGTATAAGTAGGGGGAAGCAATATATTCGATATCTCATCCAGAAACGCACCCTCTCGAAACCTGGCGAGCAAGCTTCACCGCGATGCCGAGCGCCTCTCTTACAGAGTCTGCCACTTGATTTTGTTAAACATCTCCGTAACGCTATCACGGTTACCAAATAACCCAGTGATGAAACGCGCCGCTCTTCTTTGGATCTTCTCTATCTCCTCCGTCAACCCGATCTGGTACGGATCCGACACTGATGAGCAATACTCAAGTATGCTATGTCAATTACGTCAATATTCTATGTGTGGGTATGGTGGCCATCTAAAATAAGCAAAATAGGATCGTCTTTTGATGGCTATGTTTTAGAGATAAAATAGATTAACCAATCAGTATTTTGGTTCATTAACACCGAGAGGCGTTGTAGGTGTTACATCAGACAGAGACTGAAATCCAGCCCAACATTCACTTGTGTGCTAAGATTTGTGGCTAGGCATATCACATTTGCAATTTATAAGCTGTAGATTCTCCAGTGGCTGGTTTTCCGAGCGTGCAGAATTTGCTATACAACACTGTAATATTACGTAAAAATTACTGTAGAGAAGATCGTTTTAACTGTGGGTGTTCACTGTAGGTTACAAGAGGTTTGTCCGTAGTTGCGACTGAAGCAGTACCGGGTAGACTGGCACCGACTGAAGCATATACTCCTGCCCGATTTTCTAACCTCTAAGTACTGTATTTAGCAGAAGTAGACGAATAAGGCATTTCAGAGAGGTGCGTTAAGGGGGGTAGGACGTCAAACTGGCCGACTTGGAGCAGGAAAGGCACCACTGGACATTTTATTTTCTACTGTGTATACTTTTACAAATAAATCCATAAAACTTTGTCAGGATGATCAGGAAGGATTCAGGATTCACACTCATAGCAGTGGAAGTGCAAAAACATAACAAAATAAATTTTTTTTAGATATGAAATTTCATCATTTTTTCACTTACTGTTGGCTGCATTTGATGCTATAGGTACATTTTTCTTCACAAGTAAGAGAGATTCTTTGATGAATTTTGTACAGCATACAAACCGTACTTATAGGTGTATGAAACTCTAGAATTTTCCAAATCTATTAAAAACTGTGGTAAAAATTGAGATAATTAACTACAAAATTTGATTTTATTTCTAAACATAAAGTTTAAAACGTAACAGCTCATTCATTTTTTCATAAATTAAATAGATTCTAGAATATCAGACACCTGTAAGAACGGTTTGTATGCTCTGCAAAATTCATCGAACAGTCTCTCTTATTTATGAAGAAAAGTGTACCTATAGCAACAAATGCAGCCAATTGTAAGTGAAAAAATGATGAAATTTCACATGTAAAAAAAAATAATTTTGTTATGTTTTTGAACTTCCGCTGCTACGAGTGTGAATCCTGAATCCTTCCTGGTCATGCTGACAAAGTTCCATGAATTTACTTGTAAAAGTATAGACAGTGGAAATTAAAATGGCCTGTGGTGCCTCTCCTGCTCCAGGCGTCCTACCCCCTGTAAGACCATCTGTTCACAAGGCCGTGCACGAGGACAAACAGGAACGTTATTTAGTAAGCTAGAGCATCTCGCACTGGAAATTGCAAGCAGTTTAGGAGGGAGAGGTTTAGTATTAGGAAGTACTGCTGCTTCTTCCAAGCGTCTCAAAACTTTCCTGCATCGCTTGCTGTACTAGGCCTCCCGGAAGAAAAGATAATACGGAGAAACCTATTAATCACGGCATATATGGGTTATTTACAGTATCAGTCTTTCTCTCTGCAGTGAATTGGACGTCCTTTTGAGCACTGCCCGCGAAATGCGAGGTTCCCTGTGCAAGTCACAGACCGGCTAACAGTTTTAGGCTGCCTGGAAGTGTCAGTTGTGTAGCTGTTTTAATTATTTGGACTGACCACCTATTGGAGCCACTAGTTTAAGACATTCAGATGTTGCAGGTGTTGTTCATGTTTTCAGTGGGTTCCTGCATTCCCGAATAAATCAATACATAAATAGATAATTAAACACATACATACCGGCGATCACGGGCCGCAAAGGTCGTGCACCGACCTTGCAACTTTCCTCCATAGTTCGCGATGTTGTGCACTTTGGAACCATTTTTCATCGACCCCGAACTGCTGAAGATCCTTGTGCACTTCATCCTGCCATCTTTTCCTTGGTCTTTCGTCAGGTTTACCCGTAAGCACAGCTTTAGCCCGGCACATTTCTGCCCCTTGGCAATGTGCCCTGTCTGGCTTATTCTCCGCACTTTCATTTTCTGCACGATGCTCGGTTGTTTCATGTGGTCGTACAGATCCTGGTTCTTTCTGCGTTGCGAATTGGTCCAACGATCTTCCTCATAATTTTCCGTTCATAGATTAGCAGGTAATTTTCATTTTTTTGTGGTGCTTAATGTTGCTGTCCCTTACAACAACACAGCACTGCAGTATAATCTTTAAGTTCGGTCTTAAATGACTAATGTTTGGTGACATTATCTGTTTCAGGCTGAAATAAATTTTAGTCCCATTCACAATGCGTTGAAAATTTTCTTGTTTTAGGTTATTATGCCTGTTGAACCAGGTGCCAACGTATTTAAAATTTTCACTATGGGTATAACTCATATTCCAAACTGCAATTGGGCATTATTAGGGGCCTCTCTGGATACTTCTTTCACTTCAGTATTCTCCATACTGATACTCAGTCAAAGCGGACTGGCATTCTTTGCTCAAAAGGCTATAGTGAAATAGCATCACCTTTCCTGAATGCTATAAAGCCAAATGCTCCAGTGGATTTATAGTTCCACTTCACGTGGCATCTAGGTTATTACCAACGTCTGCAGCATTAAATGGAAGACGCGATGCTTATTGCACACTATTTCGCCTGCAGCTCACTACATAAACAACTGTTATTCCACTGGCACTACAGATGCAATATTGTAATATCAGCTTCACGAACGTGCCTTTCACTGGTGGATAAGATAAAGCGAATGCATGTTGATTTGTGACGTAATATTCGGGTTGTTTGAAACCTTTATTTATCTCGTGTGGCGGCCTGATTCAGTTTCGAGCAATAGTACAGTCAACGCAACCGTGCGCCGCCCGCCGTATCGCGGCGATGGAGGCTTCGCATGGCGGCTATTCAATCCAGTTTATCTGCGCTCGTAAAGTCCTTGTCGGCTCGTCTGCCGAGACGCAGCCGTTTCATCAGGACACGCTCGTACCGGCTACAGAGTGAGCTTTATCAATATCCGCGAGACATTCCGGGAACAGCCTTAGAAGACCTCATTCTGAGGACATGGCATTCCATTATCGTCCCGACGTTTACGACGCCAGGGAGAAATACATCAGCATTTCCTCCCCTCACAGTTCGCCAGTATTTCAGGCGAGATCCTCGGAATCTTACGGCGTGCCAGCAACTCGGGCTCTGTCAACAGCTAGCCAGAGGGCGCACTTTCCGGGTAAATCTGTTTATAGGGCGTCCCTCTTTAAGATTCCGTTCTGTTTCCAGCAGTAAAAGCTCGCCGTTACGTAAAAACAATGGTAATATTCTCTTGTTCTTCCTAAGAACTGTTGTACACATTTAGTTCTCACTGCATTATTTTTCCAACACGTAATTTCCTATTCCAGCTCTCAATTTTCTAATCTTAGTATGAAAAACATTCGATAATAGCAACAGTACAGTTGTTGTATATAGAATTGACAGAGTCACTCCTAAGAGTCGTCAGTTGCATTTTCCCTGGTGTTTCGGCAGATTTCCGCAGTTTTCTTTTTGCACTATGTAGCTGTAGTCAGCCGGAACAAATATTGCTACTGGCAGAAGTAGAGCTGTGAGGAGGGGGCATGAGTCGTGCTTGGGTAGCTCAGACCGCCAGCACAGTAACTCAGCGTGTTCGGTCAGGGGGTTCGCTGCCCTGTGCAATAATAAAATTGAGTTAATAGATCAACGACGAACTGAAACGGGTGTCTTGTGACGGCCGCCACGAGCAGATACTACGACCAATAACGAACAAAATGCAAAAAAGAAGATAGTAGAGCACTTGCCCGCGAAAGGCGAAGGTCCGGAGTTCGAGTCTCGGTCCGGCACACAGTTTTAATCTGCCAGGAAGTTTCAAACACTGCTCATGTCTTTCATGTGACGTCCAGTGTCGACGTAAACTTCGGTTTGTTTCCCACTGCGAACAAAATAACATTTGAAACAAAATTTTACATATCTATTCGATAGAACAGCGCCACGTTAATCTGGTCCGATATTCGTTTTATCGTGATGAGTATCACGGACATTGTAGCACGGACGATATCCAGTATTCCAGCAGCAACTGAGCAGAGCGTTGATGAATGGCGGCAGCAGTCAGCTCAGGCCATTTTGTTCGTAGCGGGAAACAAACTGAATCTTTTCATCGACGCTGGGAGTCACATGAAAGAAGTGATGAGCGGTATATGTTTGGGCTAACTCCAACCAAACACTGGAAGAAAGAAACTATCCATATATGCAGAAACACCAGGGAAAATACGACTGACGAGTCCCAGAAGACATACCTTGTACTTTCTTTTGTGAAGCAGTACATAAGCGCCAGTCGGTTGTATGGAACCAGTGTAGTGAGATGTGTAAATATGAATGATGCGGTAGTGATGTATAATAGAGACTACACAAATTACTGGCGATATGTGGGACACATAAAGAACTTAAACTATGAACACGTCTATTCCATACCATTCTAGCTGTCCTTAGGTTAGTCAGGTTTAAGTAGTTCTAAGTTCTAGGGGGCTGATGACCATAGATGTTAAGTCTTATAGTGCTCAGCGCCATTTGAACCATTCTAGCTAGTCATCTGACGATCAGCGACGACAGTGATGAATTTGAAGATCGTGAATCATTCAGAAGGTCGCTGTTAATTACAATAATTGTAGTTTGATGCAACAGGTACTGTATTCTCAATATGGCATTTGAACTTGCTAAGGTATAACGAACTGGTTCACAATGGCGTTTCGTTAGCTTTATATTTGAAAGGTATCAATGTTTCTTAAAATAACAGTGAAACGTATGATGCTGTAAAGATAGCAATATTTTCGTTACATTGTGGTAGATGAATTCAGTTTTCGGACATTCTGGGATACCATGGAGAGATTTTTATCTTGCGTAACACAGTATAGTGATACACATCCATTCTGCTTTCAAATCTGTTAATGCCCGTCGCGCAGCCATAATGACGTCTGAAACCCTTTCACATTAATCACCTGAGTGCCAATGACAGTTCCGCCATTGCACTGTCCTTTTATACCTTGTGTACTCCATACTACCACCACCTGTATATGTCCATTTCGCTATCCCACGACTTCTGTCACATCGGTGTAGGACCGTCACAGTGCCTATAAAGAATGCTGTGGCTCTCGTTGCAATTTTACACGTCTGGTATTGGAATTGTAAAAATTTTCTAATCGACATGGATCAGAGACGAATGTCACGCCATGTGAATGGCAATCGGGGCTTCAAAATGGACCGGAACTGCTGCAGTCCATGAATGCTGGTAATCTCAAACGTTCAGGAGCGAACACTACGAAGGGAATTGCAGGCAATGGACGATAGAAGTAGGTTTCTTCGCAAAAGATCATTTCTCTGAGCGGCAAGTTTCCAATCGGCTAAACAACACCAACTAAGTAGCAGCCAAACTGGGCGTGTAGTGTGGTCAGACGAATCTTTTACAATTACGCAAGTCGTCGACTGCTCCAATGATGCGTTTAACTCGCAATGTGAGGAGAGTGTGGAAAGAGCTGGAGGTCATTAAGTGTGATGTTTGGGATTTTTGTGGTGTTTTTCACACCATGACTGGGGGACATTCAATCTCCTTGCGCCGAACGTGAATCACGATTGTCATTTCGACATAATCGGTGACCAAATGTTGTCCTTTCGCCTACATCTCATTATAAGCTTCCTGTGGAAACCCCCGTATTCGAAGATAACCACAGTTTGTTAATAGAGCTGGATGCATACGCTCTTGGTTTAGCGAACACGCAGGCACACTATCACACACCGTGACTGCCGCTCTGAATTACGCAATCTTAACCCCCCGGGAAACGTCTATGACTATTTGGATCAACGGGTGAAATGCACAAATCAGCATGCCACGCTTTCGAAGTTCCATAGGAGCTTATCATCAATAATTGGCTGAAGAAAGTTTATCCTCTCTCTACCTCGTCGAACTGTAGGAAGAAGCAAGTTAGATTGGGTTTAACCTCACCAGCGACACCGGGGTTATTAGAGACCGAGCAAAAGCTCGGATCGTGTCAATGATACGGAAGGAAGTCGGCCGTGCCCTTTCAATGGAACAATCCCGCCGTGTGCCTGGAGAGATTTAGGGAAAGCATGGCAGTCCAAATTCTGGATGACCGGACACGGGTTTGAACCATTGATTGCCAATACAACGTGCTTATCACAGCGCCACATCGATCGGTTCGCCGAATTGAGACCACTCACGTGGAAGCTGGACACGCTTTCAGGAGTATGGAGGTTCAAATACGGATCCAGCCATTCATATTTACGCTTGCCATGTCATTGGCGTAAATATAAATAGTTAGGTTTATGTTTTACTGAATAAGATTTTACTCCATATTTGTTATGGACACTCAGTTCAGCCATGGTGGCTACTCCTTCATATTCCACGCCAACAGCCAGACATGGACTTTCCCGATCACATGATCGGAGCGTGCCCTTCCCTGACCTGCGGTCTTCCTAATGCTAGTACTCAAGGTGTTTGTGAATCATCGAATCTCAGAGGGTGCCGCCATCTTCTGCTGACACCACACAACCCGCGGAGCTACTGAGCCCTGGTTTCGTCACCAATTCTTCAGCTGTCAAAACACTTGCACCTCCTCAGCAGTGCCTGTCTCTGATCTCAAACTGAACACACACGCCTGATTATAAAGATTCTAGTCTCATTTAACTGTGTACAGCTTTCAGAATGTGTATAACTGTCAGACCATAAGCAAAGATGATGACTATAATGGTGGACAATATCATTTTAATTTCTGTGGCTACACCTGCACTTATATTACTTGCTAAATGTCAACAGTAGTATAAATTGAGACGTTTGCTTATAGTCAGTTCATATGTTGAATGCTGATAGCAGCTATCAACATTTCTCGAAATTTCAATAAGCGTTATATCAGTCTTAAGAATCAGGACTCTGCGACATATTCGCAGGAAAGGGAAGTTGTATTGGAAAGAGTATTTAGACTTATTTCACTAGGGATTTTGGCGTAGTTATTCAGAAAGAAATAGACAGACTAAGATGAAAGAAATGAAGGCAGAGACAACAACTTTGAAAGCAGAACGTGGTGAAGAAGAAGAAGAAGAAGAAGGTGAATACAGTGAGGAAGATGGCGAAAATGTTGAAGAAGAGTTAAGAAAGAAATTTACAGCAGAGACAGTTAGTAAACCTATACATCTATATCTACATCTACATGAATACTCTGCAAATCACATTTAAGTGCCTGGCAGAGGGTTCATCGAACCACCTTCAGCCGGCAGGTGTGGTCGTGCGGTTAACGGCGCTTCAGTCTGGAACCGCGTGACCGCTACGGTCGCAGGTTCGAATACTACCTCGGGCATGGATGTGTGTGATGTCCTTAGGTTAGTTAGGTTTAATTAGTTCTAAGTTCTAGGCGACTGATGACCCCAGAAGTTATGTCGCATAGTGCTCAGAGCCATTTGAACCATTTGAACCACCTTCACAATTCTCTATTATTCAAATCTCGTATAGCGCGCGGAAAGAATGAACACCGGTTCTCCCTATGTATGTCGGAGTCAACAAAATATTTTCGCTTTCGGAGGAGAAAGTTGGTGACTGGAATTTCGTGAGAAGATTCCATCGTAACGAAAAACGCCTTTCTTTTAACGATATCCTTCTTAAATCCTGTATCATTTCTGTGACACTCCCTCCCATATTTCGCGATAATACAAACCTTGCTGCCTTCTGTGAACTTTTTCGTGGTTCTCCGTCAGTCCTATCTTCTAAGGATCCCTCACCGCGCAGCAGTATTCTAAAAGAGGATTGACAAGCGTAGTGTAGGCATTCTCCTTATTAGGTCTGTTACATTTTCTAAGTGTCCTGCCAATAAAACGCAGTCTTTGGTCAGCCTTCCCCACAACTTTTGCTATGTGTTCCGTCAAATTTAAATTGTTCGTAATTGTAATACCTAGGTATATAGTTGAATTTACGGCTTTTAGATTAGACTGATTTATGGTGTAACCGAAGTTTAACGAGTTCCTTTTAGCACTCATGTGGATGACCTCACACTTTTCGTCATTAGCGTAAACTGCCACTTTTCGCACTATTCAGATATCTTTTCTAAATTGTTTAGCAGATTGTTTTGATCTTCTGATGACTTTATTAGTCGATAAACGACAGCTTCATCTGCAAGCAACCGAAGATGGCTGCTCAGATCGTCTCCTAAATCGTTTATATAGGTAAGGAGCAGCAAAGGACGTATAACACTACCTTGGGGAACGCCAGAAATGACTTCTGTTTTACTCAATGACTTTCCGTCAGTTACCACGAAATGTGACCTCTCTGACAATAAATCACAAATCCAGTCACATAACTCCGACGATATTCCATAAGCACGCAATTTCACTACCAGCCGCTTTTGTGGTACAGTGTCAAAAGCCTCCCGGAAATCCAGACATACGCAATCGATCTGAATTCCCTTGTCGATAGCACTCAACACTTCATATGAATAAAGAGCTGGTTGTGTTTCTCAGGAACGATGTTTTCTAAACCCATGTTGACTGTGTGGCAATAGACCGTTTTCTTCGAGGTAATTTATAATGTTCGAACACATTATATGTTCCAAAATCCGGCTGCGTATCGACGTTAACGATATGGGCCTGTAATTTAGTGGATTACTCCAAACTAAGTTTCTTGGATATTGGTGTGACCTGTGCAACTTTCCACTCTTTGGGTACGGATCTTTCGTCGAGCCAACGGTTGTATATGATTGTTAAGTATGGAGCTAGTGCATCAGCATACTCCGAAAGGAACCTCATTGGTATACAGTCCGGACCAGAAGACGTGCTTTTATTAAGTGATTTAAGTTGCTTCACTACTCCGAGAATATTTACTTCTACGTTACTCATGTTGGCAGCTGTTCTCGATTCGAATTCTGAAATATTTACTTCGTCTTCTTTTGTGAAGGCATTTCGGAAGGCTGCGTTTAGTAACTCTGCTTTGGCAACATTGTCTTCGATAGTATCTCCATTGCTGTCGTGCAAAGAAGGTATTGACTGTTTTTTGTCGCTAACATACTTCACATAGGACCAGAATCTCTTTCGTTTTTCTGCCAGGTTTCCAGACAAAGTTTCGTTGTGGAAACTGTTATAAGCATCTCGCATTGAAGTCCGCGCTAAATTTCGACCTTTTGTAAAAGATCACCAATCTTGGGGATTTTACGTACAGACAGAACACTTGTTATTATATACAGGTTGAGATTTGATCCGATAGCTAAATTATGGAAGAGTGGTAACTCGCACTTAATTACAGAAGGAGATTCACAATTTAAGATATCGGGAACAAGAGGATTGTGTAACTCATTATTTAAAATCATACACCCTAAAACGAATTACACAACACGAGATCCTCAAAATTATGGCAAGTTTTTCAGTGCTAGTAATGCTCAGAAACTAAGCTATTTGTCCCAAAAACCATTAAATTTCTACGGAGGCTATAAATACACTCAAATCAAAACAATTAGGCAAAAATAGTGTATCATTATTGAGGGGCAATTATATAAATATCGGCATGGAAGAGAATTAAATGTGTTAGAAGCTTAAAATTTCAAGACAAGTTTTCACTGGAATGAGATTTTCACTCTGCAGCGGAGTGTGCGCTGATATGAAACTTCCGGGAAGATTAAAGCTATGCGCCCGACTGAAACTCGAAATCGGGACCTTTGCCTTTCGCGGGCAAGTGCTTCTGTTAACTTTGGAAGGTAGGAGACGAGATACTGGCAGAAGTAAAGCTGTGAGTACCGGGCGTGAGTCGTGTTTCGGTAGCTCAGATGGTAGAGCACTTGCACGCGAAAGGCAAAGGTCCCGAGTTCGAGTCTCGGTCGGGCACACAGTTTTAATCTGCCAAGAAGTTTCATATCAGTGCACACTCCGCTGCAGAGCGAAAATCTCATTCTGGAAACATCCCCCAGGCTGTGGCTAAGCCATGTCTCCGCTATATCCTTTCTTTCAGGAGTGCTAGTTCTGCAACGTTCGCAGGAGAGCTTCTGTAAAGTTTGGAAGGTAGGAGACGAGATACTGGCAGTAGTAAAGCTGTGAGTACCGGGCGTGAGTCGTGCTTGGGTAGCTCAGATGGTAGAGCACTTGCCCGCGAAAGGCAAAGGTCCCGAGTTCGAGTCTTGGTCTGGCACAAAGTTTTAATCTGCCAGGAAGTTTCTAGTTTTCACTGAGTCGCCAGCATATACCGACTTTGTTCATTGAAATCGTCTGAATGAATTGGTAGAACATTTACTATACCTGCTTGCTAGCTTCGAACACAGCGGCAATAACTCACACGATAATGAGTTAATATCTGTTGAAGAGGAGTTTCGTGAAGCACCTATCATTGACTAAAGTTTGGAACTCCTGTCGAAAATAAAGTAAAACTTCCAACTACAGAGTGCAAAGATCTGTGTGACAACGTATTATGTCTCCTTGCTCGTCGTCAAAAATGGGGTGTCTAGGAAACCTGCGTGCTCAGTTCCTAGACAAACACTCAAACAAATGTTATTAATGAGTTTTATTAGAAAAAAAAACTTAACTTTGTCACTTACACAGATGTGGTGCAAGCAAAGGGCGATATACAAACTACGCAATCTTCTTCAGTGTAAACAATAACAAGTTTGTGATACATACAGTAGACAGTACAAGCTATGTACCTTGCTAATCTTGAAACTGCTATTTATCTGAGGCGTCGCCAGTCGGTCACTGCGCTTATGTCCTTCTCACATTGGGGCCGCTGCTGTCGCATTGTCGTCCTGGAGAGGTGTCGGTCAGCGTGAATTGTCTGACGTCTTCTCACAGCCATCTCTTCTCTGTCGTTCCCGATTGGCGTGCCTGCGCTTGAATTTACGCCGCAACAGAACGTATAATTAGTTCAGAAACATCTGAAAAAAGAATATTTTTCTGATTTGGGAACACTCCACTTCGTTATTTAATTGGCTCTCGCGTTTCAAATTGCATACATTGTATCTTGAGAAGTGATGGTGACAGATCGTCTTTGATTTCGTAGGAGAACTGAAAATATTCTAGCGCCGTTACAATGTTTAAATCGTCTGCAGAATCTGAGATAGTGTGCAGCTGCATTGTCCCTCTTGTCACAGAGGAGATATATGGTGGCTTCAACAATCACACAAGAAATAAAGAATGAAATCATTTATATTTTTACCCACGGAACATAGGTGCAGAGTTTCTTGAATACGCGTAACTATTTCTTGTTGCAGGCATTTTACACGTATGTCTGAGAGTGAGTTTCTTTTTCAAGTTTATCTCAGAGCTTTCGGTCCTCCAAGATCATGTCCCTTGTGTTGTGGGAAAGTAAAGTACGTTTCTGTGTCAACAAGTCAGGACTTCCTGACAACACTTATTAAATAACATTTTTTCACCAACGAAACCAGCCTACTCAGCATGGTGGTATATTATTAAAGCAAGAATGCTCACTGTGACTGACTTCTTGTTGTTGCTCTATCATCAGAGACGACATTATTATTGTCATTAGCATCATCGTTCACTGCTTTCGTCACTTACACGCACGATGTAAGTACGACTTGAACGACATATTGTTACTAATAGTAGCTATATATTTTGTTTCACAACTACTTATTGTAATACAAGAAGGCAAATATTTCTGTGTTTGCATGTAACATAACGTGAAGCATCTGGGAAGCAGAGTATGTACTGAAAAACTACTGACGTCGAAAAATAGGAGAGCGCCATCCAAATCAGAGTGCGAGATGCTCAACACCAAATTTGGAGCGATGGTGCAGTTTCATTTGAAATACCGCTAAATATACCAGCAGTCAAGCTTCTCGAGCATCAGTGCTCGTGAAACTGACTATTTCGACACCAGCGTCACGCGCATGATTTATTGCTAAAGAGTGAACACCATGGACGCAGTTGATTCCGAAAACAGTGAGACTTTTATTTCATGTGTGCCTAGTAAGAAAACAGTTTACAAAACGCTAGTTTCTATTCATGTAGTATAATACAGTGGAACTATATGTGAACTCTTAAATCACTAAGAGATTATTGTTGGAGCCCCTTGTTTAAATTGGAAGAATGTTTAGCTCTCGGACGTTGGTTTTGGTTATGATCTAAATGATTTTTTAGCACTGAATACGGGGATAATGCACTTGCTTCGAGACTGATTTACAGACTCTCAAGATTGTTGTTTCTAAGTGTACATCAGGTAGGCGTCTATTTATTACACTCAACTGTTTCTGTTTCTGTATCACAATGAAGTTGTTATATTAAATGTATATTACTCGCTTTGTATACAGTTTCCATGGAGAACGCAGTTCAGTACTAGTTCGATATTACGGCATATGCAGCAGTCAGAACGTGATATCTATTGGAGACGTCTAAAATCTTTTCTCAAATTGTGAAAACCTACTATTTTCAATTGATAATATTAAAAATGTGCTGAAGATGAAGTAAAACGTCCATTGAACTCATATATTTTCCACTGTTTGTGATACAGAAAATGTCAGACGATCTACGCAACAAGTCAAAGTTCCCTGTGATTTAGTGCACGAAAATATTTTATGATCAAGTACTCATAGCTTTTTTGTTTGTGTATCTCACTCCCTTCCTTTCCCTCTGTTTATTTATTTATTTTTGCGTGGGACCAAATTAAGGAGAAGTCTCCATGATCATGGAACGAGTTAATACATGAAATTATAACAAGATATTAGAAACAGATAAAATGAAATATAAAAAAACATATTCAGGTGACAAGTCGTAAGTTTAAATAAAGAAAATCAACAATGTAACACTGGAATTTGCTTAATTTTTTAGCTCTTCCAGGAGCTCCTCGTCAGAATAGAAGGAGTGAGCCATGAGGAAACTCTTCATTTTAGACTTAAAAGAGTTTGGGCTACTGCTAAGAATTTTGAGTTCTTGTGGTAGCTTATTGAAAATGGATGCAGCAGAATACTGCACTCCTTTCTGCACAAGAGCCAAGGAAGTGCATTCCACATGCAGATTGGATTTCTGCCTAGTATTAACTGAGTGAAAGCTGCTAACTCTTGGGAATAGGCTAATATTGCTAACAACAAACGACATTAAAGAAAATATATACTGTGAGAGCAATGTCCGAATTCGCAGACTATTGAATAGGGGTTGACAAGAGATTCTCGAACTTACACCACATATAGCTCGAACAGCCCGTTTTCGAGCAAAAAATACCCTTTTTGAATCAGAAGCATTACCCCAAAAAATAATACCATACGACATAAGCGTATGAAAATATGCGAAGTAGACTACTTTTCGTGTTGAAGTGTCACTTATTTCAGACACTGTTCTAATGGTAAATAAAGCAGCATTTAGTTTCTGAACAAGATCCTGGACATGGGCTTTCCACAACAGCTTACTATCTATCCGAGCGCCTAGGAACTTGAACTGTTCCGTCTCGCTTATAATACGCCGATTCTGTCTGTTCAAAATATCGGTTCTTGTTGAACTGTGCGTTAGAAACTGTAAAAACTGAGTCTTATTGTGATTTAGCATCAAAGTATTTTCCTCTGTAGTGTATTATAATGATGATGGTACTGACGATGATGATGAGGAGGAGGCGGATGTGAAATTTTTTCAAATGTTGTGTATCAGCGTGTATGAGATGAAATTTAATGACTAGGCTGAAATGGAAAGAAAGAGAGATATGAAATTTGATGTGGTATTATATAATTCACAGAGATGACGATAACGAGGCATAGGTGGAAATATTTTTATGTTGTGTGTGCACACGTATGGGATGAAATATAATGAGTAGGCTGAGGTGGAAAAAGACAGAGAGAGAGAGAGAGAGAGAGAGAGAGAGAGAGAGTAAGACGAAGGAAAAGGAAATACTGCTTTTACAAGTCACATACACCACTACTGGTTTGTTTTGAAAGAGAGAGCTAGCATGCCTAAAGAGTACAGAATTTCTTGTACGAAAGACAGAGGTATTAGTTTGTTTGTTTGTGTGTGTGTGTGTGTGTGCGTGCGCGCGCGCGCGTGCCTCTGATGGTGCGTTGTGCGCAATTCAGAGAAAAATATCTTTGAACATGACGTCATTTTACGCAAATATCTTTGAACATGTACCCAAATCTAGAGAAATATACGTAATTGTTTGGAGAAACTGCCTAGCTTCGAACTTCGTGCCGTTTTTACACAATTCAACTAGTTGACTCCACATCTTAATACTATTCTGATGTTTACTTGGGAGGAAGGGTTGGAGGAAGGGAAGGAAGAGGCAGAAAGTGGAAGAGGAGAGGGAGATGGAGGAGTAAAACATACAACTGTGCTAATACCACCATACTGCATATTTTAAATATCCCGCCATCACCATCATGAATTTTTCGGTGACTGCAGCGCTGCCTAGGGGCAGATATTAAAATTTTGCGCCAAAGTCGCTATAGATATAGTACAGACAGGCGCAGTGTTTCCTGTTACGTCATCGGCTGCCTTCATCTACATCTACATCATACTCCGCAAGCCACCTAATGGCGTTAGGCGGAAGGTACTTTCGGTACCACTATCTGATCCCTCCAACCCTGATCCACTCGCGAATAGTGCGTGGGAAGAATTATTGTCGGTAAGTCTCTGTGTTGGCTCTAATTTCTCGAATTTTCTCCTCATGGTCAATAGGCGAGATGTATGTGGGGGTAAGTAATATGTTGTTCAACTCCTCCTGACAAGTGCTGTCCCGAAATTTCAGTAGTAACTCTCTACGTTGTGGATAATGCTCTATCGCCTGTTTCTATGGAGCACAACAGCTGACCGTTGTTCCAGTTGTATATATGGTAGATGGTGTCCTAATTACAACAGGGACCGATAACGGTGTCCTGTTACCAGTTTCAATAGGTATTTTGAAACTATCAAATTTTCAGATTGATTTTAGACCCAGACAGTTCATCACTGGGCATGGAATCCTTATCTTAATCTCATGATTCCCATTTACATCACCTACAAGTCCTTAATAGGAATTATGAAACATCCTATATACCATGGACGTCCGTTCCATTGAATTTAGATTCATATGCTCGTACGACGGTTTCAATGACTTGCATATTTTGTTACAGGCAGATGAGTGAATCTTACATTCGTATTTAATGGACAAAAATTACGTTATATAACAAAGAGTTCGTTGGAGGAGGTGAACAAACATAGTAATGTAATAGCACAATCGATAAGAACACTTTATTTAGATGTATGTGTATCAGCTTACTGCGCTTACTAGTACTGTCATCTTTTTATAAATGTATTTAAACCGATAAAGTACAAATTGACAATAAGTATGTTTCAGTCGCATTAAATGACTACCCCGGTTACGAAGCTGAAAGTTATATTCTGATATTTAAATTAGATATGTATTAATCAAGTTCGTGACAGTGCCACTAATTCTTCAGCTTGACAAAATCATGCTCGTAGTCAAAATTAGTGAGAGAAACACTAAAAAGTCTCTTTTAATTTCCTTGAGAAAGATAAATCAGCCAACCACAGTATAGAAACCTAAAACATTCACTCGTGAAATGATAAGTACATACTGCGAATAATTGGTAGCTTAAATAACACTGTCATTGAAAAGTAGAACTGTATACTCCCGTGAGTCACCGACGTTATCACTCTACAAATTTTTTTGACAGTTCAGATAACTCATGCTATGTCGCAAAATGCGGCAATTCTTCTTACTTCTCTGCTCTGGCAAAGTGGCGAGTGTTTTCACGAAGTTAGAGAAGTTTTCAATTCCCAGCACTTGTTATTCATTCGTTGTTTTGTCTTCGAGGAAAAAAGGCAACGACCACGATTTCTAGGTCGATCTAAATCTGATTTCCAGGAGAGAGAAACGAACTTGTTTCACAAGCAATTCTTTTGAACTGCAGTGCTGTTTTTCCGGTCTGTTTTACATTTCATGAAATGCTGTTTCTGTTGAAAACAGTTCTTCGTTATGAAAAAGTTCACTACAGGTTTGACAATCGGACTGGCTTTAATGGAACGAAGTTAATCAGGTTATTGGAAAGCACTTTAAAGAAATACTCCACAATTTCTTTTTCATTCATGGAATAATTTCTTTCAGTAAATGTTGTGATCCGGAAGGCAGAATCCTTTGTATTATAATTGTAGCACTGTAATTTTTTATTTACTGCACATGAACAGCTATCATCATAACTTCTGAGCAGATCACACATTTATCGAGGCTTAAGTCTCGATTACGACATCACCAGTCGTTCAACTCTCACATGTACGAACTGAAATAAAACTGAAGTACAAATGCTTGCACAGTAGAACGAAGAACCTGTCCAAGTTGCAAACGTCAACTTTTTACTCGTTCGATGACTAGTTCCGGGCCTAGACCCATTTTCAAATCATCCTACAGGGCAGAAAACCAAATTTACCCTCAAGTGTAGCACAGTTACTACCAAATTTTTAAGCATATTTCAAAGGTACAGAACATACAGTTTCAAAAGTTAGAGGGGGATTATAATTTAAATTAAACTTTTAAAACGCTATAGGAATAACACCACTGGTCAGAATGATGTCAAACTGCAACGGAGTATTATCGGAAAAGGGGGAAAACGTATGGCAGAGGAAAAAAAGTATTGTGAAAATTGATCAATGGATGGCGTTGCACGTATGAGAATACGTAAATGAAAACACCTGTCATGCGCACGACGCATTGAAATTGGTATAAACACACCGGGTACACGGCTTTTCCTCCTTTCGCGTCTGCGACGTTCACCATGACGGTCTCAATGCCGGATCTCGCTCTGCTTCTAAAGCTGTTTTACAAGAACGATGACTGTGCACACGTCGCTCTGCAGAAGTTCCGGACACTGAATGGTTTGAATAAAGTTGTTGGTCCGATGGCTGCCGTGAGTCTGGAGAAAATGATTCAGAACTTGTTGTTTGCCGGCCGGTGTGGCCAAGCGGTTCTAGGCGCTATAGTCTGGAACCGCGTGACCGCTACGATCGCAGGTTCGAATCCTGCCTCGGGCATGGATGTGTGTGATGTCCTTAGGTTAGTTAGGTTTACGTAGTTCTAAGTTCTAGGGGACAGATGACCTCAGATGTTAAGTCCCATAGTTCTTAGAGCGATCTGAACCATTTTTGGAACTTGTTATCCCGTTCCATATTTTTTCTCAAAAAATTCCGGAACAAGAGAATTATTGAGAAAGAGTTTTTACTCTGGAGAAGTAATCCGTGGGTAGCAATCAGGAGAGAAAGGACCAAGCGGTGTTTATTTATTTATTCATTTATTTTTTATTTCTAGTGTGCCACGTTTCCTTGCATTCTGTTCCTTATGCGACCTTGGACTGTATGAATGAGATATTATGTGAAGTAGCAGAAAGCTTTGGTCAGAGGTCGGAGCATTGAATGAGTAGAGTGGTTCTGTGGTAGGGTAGTACCAACCTCCTAAAATCGAAACAGTTTGGTAAAGATGGTGTGCAATTCAGGTCATACAGGCCGCGAAGACACGAGTATTGGCTCCGTCAGGTTGGCGAGCCATCCCCTCCACCATCTTCTGAACGAACAACGGTTTGCCGAGGTGTCCGCAGGTCCACTTGTTCCTCGGTAGCGGTGGTGGATAGCCGTGGAGACGCAGCTCTCGATTTTGGTAATGTTAACAAAGGTATCGGGATGTATCAAATCTGCTCGTTAATATGGTCTAGATGTTGAAATCAGGTGTACGATTACGGAGTTTATTTTTATAATTTAGTCCAATTTCAGTGAGAACTTTGCGTTTGTGCCTTGATCAGGCACGCACCGTGCGCCTTAAGCTGACGGTCGCCTTATTGCTCTGTCTTTAACGGAAGTTCAGCCATTTAATGTATTTAAACGTAGTCTTTCTTTTACAGTAATATTTTGGGGGATTGTTTTAATTTATTTTTTCATATGTTTCCTTTGTGTACTTGCTTTCCCGCCACGTGGTCAGTTGGAGCAACCGCCACATTGGTAAACTGCAGTGTCGGTCTGAAAATGTATGGTAGCTGAGTGAATAACCATACGGTAGTGGGTGAGTGTAAGACAGAGAAGGAACAATTTTGGGTGTCCGTATTTTTTGCATTTCTGTTGCCTACCGCTACTTGGCCACGTGTGTGGAATAATATTGATGTGACAGTAAGATAATGTTTCTTGTGCCCCCCATAATTGTTTGATTGCCTACTATGAAGCGCGTTACGTTAAATACACGGTTTAAATCCTTGTATCTAGGATTGTTCAGATTTTAATGCCCATTGATGGAATAAAGACTTGCAAATAGTAAATCTTCTCCCCCCCCCCTCCCCCCCCCCCCCCCCCCCCGCTCAGTAACGCGGTGTTGTTTCTGGGAGCAATATTTACTCATCGTTAAGTGCACCACTAGCCCATTCTTCAGCGTACTTCTTAAGGAAAATTGAAATATTTAGTCAAATACTCTTCCGCCCTGGACAAGTTCGCTTGTAGTCTCTTTGCTGAATTTGTTTTGCATCCTATAGTAACTGACTGTAGTAAGCTTGGGTTTAGGTATAATTGTGTGCCTGCATAAAATTACGCTGAAGCCAGGTCTGCGCTCCCCTCTCCCTTTCCATTATTACGTACCTAAAAATGAATCATGTTAACTAGAGAGACCAGTTGTGATGATGTATATTCCAACAGATACACGACTAGTTATTGAAATGTCATCAGTACGGAATTAATATCAATAAATCTATATCCTCGACTGATTATTACCTCCCTCCATCATAAAGAGTAGGTGAAAGTCAGTACCACAGTGGAATGCTGGGTCATTAAAGTAAATAAAGGCTATATGCTCCCTACTAAGCCATGCATAAGTGCCTTCTGTGGTGATTCTAAAAAAAATTTGTCTTACCCTTTGCATTCAAATTTTTACCGGTTGGTTAAAACCTTCCGCTAGAAATTATTAACACCCGGCAGTAACTAACAGGGGCCTGTGATTTCGTGGACCATACGAATATCTACAGAGGGTAGCTTGCAGTGGCTGTAGCACATGGTAAGCGACACTAATTTTCCTACCAGATCGATTTTTAACATTAACTGTACCACCGCCAGTACGAAGGTTACGTTGCAGGAGGAAACGAACAGATTCGTCATCAGTAGAAGCAGTGGCCACAGCAACGCAGGACTCGCATTCTGGAGGACGACGGTTCAATCCCGTCTCCGGCCATCCTGATTTAGGTTTTCGGTGATTTCCCTAAATCGTTTCAGGCAAATGCCGGGATGGTTCCTTTGAAAGGGCACGGCCGATTTCCTTCCCAATCCTTCCCTAACCCGAGCTTGCGCTCCGTCTCTAATGACCTCATTGTCGACGGGACGTTAAACACTAACCACCACCAGCAGTGCAGGAGGAGACGAGTGGTGGTGTGGAAACGTGTAGTGCACGGAGAATTTCCCGACCACTGGACATACCGGTGAGCACGGTGCGTAAAATCCTACGAAACATCCTTCTTTGTTATCCATTCAAAATTACCCACGTGCATGAGTGCTTCCTGTTGACGAGCCAGCAAGAGAGACCTTTGCTTTACAATTTCTTGCTCGCATGGAAGTGGTCAATGATTGGCCGTGGAAGATTTTTTGGACGGACGAAGCCCACTTCCTTTTGTCAGGGTATGTCAATACACAATATTGTCGGATACGGGCAACGGAAAATCAACACCCAAATCAGTCAATACCAGTTCATGCTGAAAAGATCACTGTGTGATGCGGGTTTACGGCATCATTTATACTAGGGCCATACTCTCTCGAAGAGACAGGTGGTTCCGGTCTTCTTATCTGTACCGTTACTGGTAAGTGGTATGAGTGTCTTTTGCACAACCACGTCATTACAGCTCTCCAACAGCGTGGATCATTTTTATGGGAGATGGCACTCATCTGGACATTGCAAATCCAGTTAAGCAGCTCCTGAAGCGCCATTTTGGAAATGTTAAAATTATTAGCCACCATTTCCCTACAGCCTGGCCGTCTCGATCACCAGATCTTAATCCGTGAGACTTCTGGCTGTGGGGCTGTCTGAAAGATGTGTTCAGTGTTCCGATTGCAAGCTTAGCAGCATTGAAGGCACGCATTGTGCAACAAATTCAGAAGGTGACCCCGGAAGCACTTCGATCAGTTGTGGAACATGCTGTTTCTCGATTTTAACTTGTTTCATAAAACGGTGGACAGCATATTGAAGATGTTTTCGCCAGTCACACAGAAATTAATAATCAGATTTGATTTTGATTAAAGCTATTTACGCGGTTTTTGGCCTCAGGACTATTAAAAACCGATATTTCCCATCCGATGTGATATGACCTTGCCGTGGTGGATGGGCTTACGTAAGTAACAGTATCACAACTGTACACCCACTCACACCGTCCGCCTCTGGTAGCTGAGTGTTCAGCGCGGTAGAATGTCAATCCTAATGGCCCGGGTTCGATTCCTGCGTCATATCGAAAGACCTTGCACCCGGCGAACGGTTGCCCGGCGGGAGACTCTACTCACAAGACATTTACATTTACCCATGCACACTGAGTAGTACAGTTTGTTTAACGTCAAACGTAAACCTTTACATTGTTGTGTGATTCATTTGTCATTTGTAGTCGACCACTATTTAATTATGATGCTTATAGCGCCATCAATTTCTGCATTTTATAACTATTTATTTTTCCTTCCGCCCTATGTTTTCCCCCTTCTCCAATAATATTCCGCCGCAATTTGACGTCTTTCTGAACAGTGGTGTTATTTCTACAGCGGTTCGAAACTTGAACTTTAATTATAATCACCCTGTACATCAAAAATGTAAAGCTGATGCCCACCAGACTATGGACATAGTGTATATACACAGGACACTCTAGCAAACATCTGTATGGCTACAGTGTCCTGTAAAAACTGTGAATTACATCTATTTAAAAATAACCATGTGAATGTCTCCTATTAAATCCAGCGGCGACAAAGAAAGTACTGTGTTCTGCTCTGACTATAACCGATTTTGCTTTCTTTCTAACAACCATTTTTAACCAAGATACATTGATATTTCAACCATAAGAAAACCTCGTTATATACAATCTTTGATAAAAACTGTATATACAGGGTCCGGCATAAAAAACTCCCCGATTACAAAGTAACGTGCAGCGGACAGTAGAAGGAGCAGAGTGGTGGGGGGCGCGTCGTTAAGTAGCTGCCTACGTGCCGTTTTCAGTGTACGACATGGCGTGGTCTGGTGAACATCGTGCATTCGTAGTGGAAGATTTTATTCAAAATGGCGAATCGCCTATTAATACTCAACGTGCTTTTCGCGTTCGCTTTGCGCTCGGACGACGGGACCCTGTTCCCGATAAGAAAACAATTTATTCTTGGGTTGCTAACTTCCGTGAGACAGGTTCCGCATTAAAAAGGAAACCACCTGGACGACCACGGACTGCAACAGGCCCCGGGAATGTTGATGCAGTTAGAGCTTCAGTTCAACTATCTCCTCGACGACCCGCTAAAAAGCATGCGGCAGCATTAGGAATATCTGATCGAAGTGTGAGAAGAATCTTGCATCGAGATCTTAAAATGCATCCTTACAAACTTGTAACTACGCAGGAACTGAGTGAACGAGACTGTGGTGTCCGTGTAAGTTTGTGCCAAGACCTTCTTCGGAACATTCGTCCCAACGATATTGTGATTTTTTCTGATGAAGCACACTTTCACCTTGCCGGAACAGTGAACAGCCAAAATTGCAGGTACTGGTGTGAACACAATCCCCAAGATCTTCATCAACGACCACTTCATAGCCCTAAAGTAACAGTATGGTGTGCTGTTTACAATTCCGGAGTGATCGGTCCTTACTTTTTCGAAGAAAATGACAGGAATTTAACCGTCAACAGTGAACGCTATTGTGCCATGCTCCGCGACTTTCTCCAACCGCAACTAAGGGAGCTTTTTGGTGAAATAGAGAACGTGTGGTTCCAGCAAGATGGTGCTACAGCCCACACAGCGCGGCAGTCACTGGCATTGGTGAAGGAAATGTTTCCTGGACATGTGATCTCGTTGCGTGGAGACATTGGCTGGCCCCCACGATCGCCGGACTTAACGCCCTGTGATTTCTTTCTTTGGGGCTATTTAAAAGCAAAAGTTTATGAACAACGTTCACAGTCTTTACGAGCCCTGAAAGAAGCAATTACACAAGAGGTTGAAGCTATTCCACCTGAAATGACTCAAAGAGTAATGAATAACTTCAGGGAAAGACTCAATCAGTGTGTCGACAGTGCAGGAAGCCATTTAAGGGATGTTTTATTTAAAAAGTAAGACCATAAGAGTATTTTCTAAAATGGCATAATATGTACTTTTATTTAGTATAAATAAAATTGTTCTACCTTATTTGGTTTTTGTTTTTATCAGCTTTCCTTAAAGGGGAGGTTTTTCTGCCGGACCTTGTACAACAATGTGCTATTTTGACTAATTAAGCGGGGAAAGCCTACGAAGTAACAATGTGATGTTTTGTGTTCTTCATCGCTGTCGACTTCATAGAAAACCTGTATTTGTGACTTATAAACTTATGATTGCAGTACCACTATAGAGTCTGAAATTGCAACAACAATAAAAAAAGATCAGAGAGACGTGGAGTAGATCCACTAAGTAGGGTGGTGGGGGGGGGGGGGGGGGTGAGATAAAATGGACATAGAAAGGGGGAAGGAGGAGATGGGTAGAGAGAGACGGGGAGAAGATGGACTGAAAGGGGGGGGGGCTGATGGACAGAGAGAGGAGAATGAGGAGAAGATTGAGATGGATACCCTATACCCATACATATATAGCAATTGCTAAGCATTGGTATGTTCCTTTGTGTTTATAAACAGAAACGACGTTTCATCTATTGGGTAAGGAAAATTGCCATAATGTAAGAATTCGGGTGTCACTAAATCCTTGCGTCGTAGTCGAACATGAAACAGACTCACGAAAACTTGATTTATCTTGCGCCGTTTCACGAAGTTTATCAACGTTTCGTTCTTTCGGAGGGAACTGTGACAGGAATGTCATACATAGATATACTGCCAAACTGGTTATTTGATCAACTTCACGAAGATAGCAATGATTCAATTTTTACGCATAACGGCGTCCTGCCTCATTTTCACCTTGAGATCCGGTTTTGTCTTCACAACACCATCCCACAACGTTGGATGGGAAGATAGGACCAAATAATGTTGTTTATGGTTTTTGGCCTCCCAGGTCACGAGACGTCACACTTTGCGAGGTTTTTTTGGTTTTTTTTTTCTGTGGGGGTACATAAAACACAGAGTCTTTGCTCCACCTATGGCAGTTACTCTTTATGATCTCAGAAATCGCATTGATGAAGCTGTCCATTTGATAATCATGGACAAATTGATTTGTGTGTAGAATGAAATGGACTATCGTTTCTATATTTCTCGGGGAAAAAGTGGTGTTCATATTGAGTCTATGGTATAGTGTTTGTGCAACCATGAAACTCTGAATCTTCCTCTGTCTGGTGACATGCGCAATGCGTTTTCGTCTTTCACAAGTTATCTGTAATAAACAACTGAAATCTGTTGTTTCTTTTTAAACCACCCTGTTTACAACGCATCACGGTGTAGAGAAAGAAGAGAGAAAGAAATCGACATAGGACACTTGCGGTCTGTCAGTAATGTTAACGAAATATCTGATTAAGTCGGTTCGTGTAAGAGAGAGCGAGAGATATTGAACATTTAGCTCTGTAGCTTATCCGGCTTTTGTAGGCCATTTGGGGCTGTTTGCTGGCTTGATAGACCAAAGGTTTCCCGTGTCATATTTTTTGTCTCGACTTCCTCTACAGCACTGTGGTAGGCTGTGAACTGTTATCGTTTACGTCCTGAACACTCGCATATAAATCAGAAGGAACGAGAGCGATTTGGTTGGGAAACAGCACTAGCAGATCAAGAACCTCATTTTATATTGCCTGTGCACCTTGTCGGCTACGGATTGAGACTATCCGTACACCTTCTGTAGATAATGATATTTTCCGCTCATCTGTGGTCGAATCATCATGAGCTAACGTGCTATGTTCATTTCTTTCTTTAAGATCAGTTTCAAACAAATATAATCATCAGAGTCTAATCCTGAAAAGGTAGAGTTTTATAAATCATTTTCATTTCTGGTGTTTGTTAATCAGCACGCCACACAGTATTTGACAAAACATGGATACTTGCAGAGATCAAAATGTTGTAGTTTCACTAATAAAAACGTGAAATTTTCAAATTATTTGATCCTGATAATGATTTTTTCGTAAACCCTCGTCGGCAATTTTGTGAAGGCCTCGTCACTACTGCTGTGGCGGCCGAATTGCCACTGGTGCTACGCTAGACCGAGTTGGTGAGTTTGTGAAACGGCTTCTGGTGCAGTACATCGCTAAGACAATTACTCCCACTGTTAAACAGCTACGTCCTCGGGTCACATAACAGAATAGAAAAACGAAGCCCTACAACACTCCGACAAATTAGTAACTAAGTGACACAAATGCGTTAAAAAGATCTACTTATCTTTGTGACTTGTCGGATACTGAGGTCTGCAACACTGCGTGTAATATAGATCTTCACTGGCTTAACGCAAATAATCGTAGGTATGTAGCAAATGCAATTTACAGCAACTGTCTGTTCACTTCTAAAGAGTTCACTAAACGATGTTGCCTGTACAAGTCAGCCCTGGACGATGATCTATAAGCAAGTGAGCCAAAGTTGCTCTTCTATCTTCCAAGTAGGCTTCTGTCCGTTGTCGTCCGGTGTTTGGCGGTTGTACTCGGCGGGCAATTGGCTGAGACGAAGTCGATATCCCCATCCTCAGCGCCGCCCGTGGCGCTGACGGAACACGCGCGAGTGACAAGTCTCTATCGCACTGGCACCAGCTCACATCTTTGCACCTGTGGTGCTTTGGCACTGGCTGTGCCTTGTTCGAACAACACTGACACTCGTTGCAATAAATACGGTTTTGAAACGTCCCCTTAATACGATTATACAAGACTGTGCTTAACCTGACACACAATATTTTGTTAGCGCAACGCAATCTGACTTTCAAAATTCCCTACAAAAGAATGGCCCTGACTAACATTAAACTATACCTTTCACAAATCACTTACCTCACAAAAATCTTCGCTGCTCAAGCTACTGCAATACAGCGAGCGCCACTACTGCCAGCTAAATAAAAGATTCAAACTACTGAAGGCACTAACTACTGATAGGGGTAGTTAGCAAATGAAAGATATTAATAGAGAGCAAACAATGTATTTACCTTAATATCATCACAAGTCATAATATATATATCAGTTCATGACAAATTACAAAACTCCGCCATCTCTCTCCCCACATCCACCACTGCTGGCGGCTCACCTCCAACTGCGCAACGCTACGCGCTGTTCACAGCCAGCTGCCGCTGCCCAACACTACAATGGCAGACAACAATGCAAACTAGCCACAGACTGCACACAGCACAGCCAGTGATTTTCATATTGAGCGCTACGTAACGTTGCCAATAAGAAAACATAAACAGCCTACTTACATAGCCCCCATGCTCCTCACAAAAAATTTTACAAAATTTTTTTTGGGCAGTGGCCAATAATGATTTGATAAAATTTTTCATAATTACAATAACAAAGAAATCAAATGCACACACTTATTGATACAATGTTGGTCAAAAGCTAAAATTGTCTCACAGTCCATAAAGACAGTCCTGATCATTCATTTCGGTAATCACAGGGTTTTTTTTCACAAAGTCTCATTAGTAAAAGAAATTGCACACAGAAGTAGTGGATTTCCATGCAGTCTTGAAGAAGTAGTGTTGTCCTTCCAACGGAAAGACAGTGCTGGCTCTTGACATGCTGACAGGTAATGGGCCACAATGGAGCAAACCCACAGCAGAGTCATTCGAAGTTTTGAAGAGTATTGGTAGGTAAGTCATCACAGAGCAGACCCACTGTAGTCCTGGTAGAGATTACGGTATTGGTGGGCCACCAGAGGTGCAGACCCACTGCAGTCCTTGTAGAAATAATGGTATTGATGGATCATCAAAGATGTAGACCCACTGTAGTCCTTGAAGAGATGGCCAGCAGCCATCTGTTGTGACTGTGCAGGTGCACAATCACCATTGAAGAGTCTTGCGGATAATATAGCAAGTCCATAAACCACCACTTGTGCACTCACAAAGTTTTTGAAATTGTCCTTAGAACCAGCAATGCTGTTATCCAGTCCCTTGCTGAGTTATTAACACACGTGCAAACACTAACAGTCCCTACTTCTCACATATTGTCCACATACTATGACCAACAGAAACGTGTGCAGTGAAATGTAACTAACAAGTTAATAATGTCATGAACTGGTGACAATTACAATTTTATAACATAAGAATACAATTACAAAGGTACAAAATACATCATTAAAAACATAACAATACAGATAACATTTGTAGTAAAACAGGCGTTACAAAAGAATAGAAATAAACATATACATCAGTGTTACAAAAATAGTGACATAAGTACATACATAAAATAATGAGAATAGTTTTCGAAACATTAATTTCACACATGAACATTGAAACAGAACAGAATTGTAAACAATTTTACAAAGAAAATAACATATTATTAATGCAACTTATATTTGAGGATAACAGTATTCCTCCTCATAGTGAATATAGCTTAGTATTAGAAGAGAAAAAAAAATTCTATGAAACAGTACACAGAGACAGGAAGAAAACAAATACTCAAGGGTACACAAACACATAGTGGGATAACACCAATAGGAAAGGACAGGGTTCGTTTTCAGTGTAACATTTGTTACTGCAGTCCAACCCAAAACTTCATATATCTTTCCTCTTATTTCATCCTCTGTTTCCACCAAAAAAAATTCTATCTAAGCATGCTTTCTGTATTTATATGTTCACACATTTCTTACCTCAACATTTATTTCCAAGAAAATCCTACCTAAACCTGTTTTCTCAATGCATTTCTTCCAATTCATCGCAACTCATTCTCTTAGAGGCTACCCCCTCTTAAGCTAACTTAAATCTACTGAGCTCAGATGCTAAACTAAGGGACGAGGCAATGCAGCATCACATAACAAATCAACACAAACAGCAATGCAAAAAATGCAAATTGGCAGAGCTAGCAGCATAAATGAGCAAAAGTCAAATTCAATAACACTATGCCTGGCAAACAGCAGCAACTTATACCTAAACATGACATAGCGCAAGCAGAAAAAATATTACACTAAACAACAATGCAGATAAGGGAAATATATATTCACATCTTAATGTCTATGTAATTAAAGTGGTGCACCACAAGAAGTTATTCTACCAAAAAGTTACCAATTACTTGAAAAGAAAATTATGAATGCAGTTACTAGTTCCTTCTTATTGTTCTTTCCTGTCCAAGTGCTCCTTTTTTAAAGAATGTGGATCATAAAATAATTATTTAATAGATCTGTTGACAGAAAGTGTTCACATTAGCAAATGCATTTTATTTTATAAAAGCAATGCTGCAACACAGCTGGAAACCAGATGTCAAATGAAATAAGTAACTATGAAAAGCAAAGCATAAAAATATCATTCAATAGTCATGTGGCATTTCGTAAGTTAGTAGAAATTCTCTCAACTCTCATAGAAAGACGCTTGTCATAATCAGGTGTGCAGATGTAAAAATATTTCTTGTCATTTTATTAGGCATTTCAGTAAATATCGTAAATTAAGAGCTAGTGTAATCATATGTTTTCAAGTTCGACCGTGTCGTTTTTGCGATGCTTTCTCTAAAGGAATGACAATGGCCAGGATAATGGCCTTCCCTTTCTTTTTTTTTCTTTCTTCCTGTGCTCTGAAAGGCACGCGCTAATGACTTTTTCTCCAGGCGTCTGACACAGCTGGGTGCCCGCGACGCATTACGTGCAGGTGGTCACTTAACTTTCATACGGAAATATTTACGACAGGAGATTCTGCTACCGTGGTAGTCTCATATAAAAATATTTCACAGGTCAAGAATTAGCGTTGCAAATCTGTAGAAACAAAACCCTATAAATATAACAGTGTCCAAAAAAATTTTCAGTGGCATTGTGATACATTCATGCATATACACACACATTTCATAACTCTTAAAGTACGATTCTTGGTTTCCAACAACCTTTTCATAAGTCAAGAGTCCCTACCCACTATTCATTACTCCTTACCTTATTACACATATACGTATCCATCGACACTCGTCAATATTTCGTCATTATAAATATGAAGCATAATCAAATAACTCATATAGTAGCCTCAGCCTATTAATCGTAAACATACCTCAGCAGCATAATACACATCGTCGTCGTAAAAATAACATCATAACACCTCAGTCAAATCTCAAAATCGTCGTAGCTTCCTCCAATAATTTCAAAACGTAAAAAAAATTCTCTGCTCATTTCAATAGTGTCATCTACCTCAAACGTACTTTAAAATCATGATCCCATACCAAATATCTCAAAGCTCTCATAGTATCACAATGAATCCGAAAAAATATGAACATTTCACAAAGTACAGACAAAATACAGTTTCATAAGTGTGAAGTTATCCAACTGTAATTGCGTAAACATCTGTCACTGACGTAGTAAAAAGAATGTTTGTTTCTCTGTCAAATAATCAGATAGCTGTGTAATTCTGTGTTAGAGAAATATGGTACCGACGTGTAAAGTTGTATAAGCAAGTACCATATTAGCTAGGGTTCCTTGTGGTTGCCACACACATGGTACACAAAGTAAGCGTGTACCCCCCTGAGGATTAATGTAATTATACCCTCAGGTGTTACAGATTACAGCAATAGAATGAAATATATCACGGAAAACTTTCTTTGTAATTCAAAAATCTTTAAAAATAAATGTTTTAAGTACAAAATTAATCACTGAAATGCGTGTCCTGTAGCGCTAAATGTGCGTCTTGTTGCAACATAATCTCTGTGGAAGTGTCGTAGTTATCGTCCTCCGAAAGCTAAGTTCTGCATAAGTCAATGTACTTACCTCATAATACACAAAAGTGAAATGCTTTGCGTATCGATTTCGTAGTTATTACGCTTATTGTTGTAATGAAGAAAGTACTGTACAGTAACGTATTGTTATGCCACGAAAAAGGCTGTCTCATTGTTGCTATACCACAAAAGTTACTACTAAAACATGTTTTTCTTCCTAGAAGAATTCAGAAAACTGTGCAGATATAAAACAGATACACTGCAAAAGCAACATTGTGAATTGTCACTCATTAGTAGCGTCGTGATAACATCGTGTAGCTGTCACATAAACTAACCACTGTGTCCTCTGGTATCTCACAGAAAGTACTTTAAACCCAGAATGTATTTTCAAGTAAACCAAAAGTTGCATTAAAATCTCATTAGCAGTACCAGTATGTGTACTAAGTACGTAAGCCTGATAGTCGTTACGTAATCGTGCAACTAACAAGCAAGAATGTACACACACAATAACACTGTGACGTCTGTTCACTATAGCAATGCATTCGTCATTTCTGTTTAAGTAAGTTCTCTTGGTTCTTGATTGGATATTTAACTTCAAACATTGTTACATGTTAACAGATTCTAAATCTGACAAAGCATACTAGAAATGTGAAGTGAAAAGTTTGATGGCAAAGACAAAGTTAAAAAGCAGATTATCTTTCAATAAACGGTTTTACATGTGAAATGTGGTGTAAACCTTTACTCTTCCTAGTACGCAGAGTTTCAACTTCAACGCAATTATCATGTGGTATACGTCGGATTCTGTAAGGTCCATTGTAAACTAGAAAGAATTTGTGACTCAAGTGTTTCTTCTTATGTGACAATGAATGAGCTTTAATGAGAACTTTCTGACCAATACATAATTTCTTTGCATTTGCTTTACCGTTTAGTTTTCTCCGTTTGTCTGCTGCAGATTTTATATTTTTAAGAGCCAAATCAATTATGTCTTTGTGTCGAAGTTTACGTGTATTCGGGAAAGGTACAAGCTCTCTGATTCTGTTCGGAGGTTCCACATTCTTCAGTACAAGAGTAGGTGGTAAAGCAGTGGAATCATGAGGCATTTCATTCAGCACATTTTGAAATAAGTGTAAATATCTGTCCCAATGCTGATGCTTTCTGTGACAATAAAGTCTGCAAAGCTTATTGATTTCTTTCATAATCCGTTCAGACGGGTTACAATGTGGTGAGTACAATGAAATAAAAACAGGTTTGATTTTATGGTTGCGAAGCATGCGTGACCAATCAGCAGATCTAAATTGCGGTCCGTTATCTGAAATGACTTTACTAACGTGTCCAACTTCACGTAAGAAATTTTTAACAAAGGCGTTTGATACAGACCGTCCAGTGGCTTTACATAACGGTGTGAAAGAAACAAATTTTGAAGTAAGTTCAACAGCGACTAGAACGTACGAAAATCCATTAGATGTTCTGACAAGCGGTCCCAAGAGATCAACAGCAGCAAATTCTTTTAATTTAGAAGGAATGATAGGAAACAGCGGAGCACTATGGGAGATAGTAGATGGTTTCGCCTTTTGACAAAGTTTACAAATAGACAAGACTCTTCGAATTCTCTTTTCCATATTGTTAAAATAACAAGTCGTTCGAAGAATATGATAACATTTTCGTGGGCCAAAATGTGCGTAGCTGAAATGAATGTACCAAATGAGCTTATTAACAAAATCGTCGGGAATGCAAAGTACCCATAGCTTGTCATCAACAGTGCAGCGTTTGAAGAGTATGTTGTTTCTAACCAGGTAATAATGCCGAATCTGTGTGTGTGTCTTTTCATGCCATTTGCTCTTGATGTCCTTCCAAATCGGATCTTTATCTTGTTCATGAGCAATGTCCTTTAAAGATGTGGTGATGAAGTTTTCAAAGGCGACTTTCTGAATGTAAAGAATACTGAAATTTTTCTCGAGGTTGCCTTCTTTGTTACTTTTCTCAAGCCCAGCCGGTGCGCGTGACAGTGCGTCCGCAACAATGTTCTCCTTGCCGGGAATGTAGACTATTGTGAAGCGGAATTCTTGCAGAAACAATGCCCAACGTTTTAACCTGTCATGATTTAATTTTGAAGACATAAGAAATTGTAATGCACGATGATCACTGTATACTTTTACGTGCTTACCAGAAAGAAAGAAACGGAATTTGTTAAATGCCCAAACGATAGCTAAAGCTTCTAATTCAGTAACGGAATAATTTTTTTCAGATTTTGTTAGCACTCGGCTAGCAAAAGCAATGGTTTTCTGAACAGTAGTGTCATTTTCTGTGGCTTCTTGAAATAAATGGGCACCAAGACCGACTTTAGAAGAATCCGTGCTAAGGCAGAAATCTTGTGACAGATCTGGATGAGCTAAGATTGGCGCGTGAAGTAACGCTTCTTTCAAAGAATTGAATTCCAATTGTGCTTGTTCGTCCCAGTTCCAAATAGTATTTTTTCCAGTGAGAGAACAAAGTTTTGGTGTAACAAGAATTTGCATATTCAGAAAACGACGGTAAAAATTTACGAGACCTAGAAAACTGCGGACTTGTCTTTTTGTGGATGGCACTGGAATGGCTCTGATTACTTCTAACTTTTCAGGATCCGGCTGAATGCCTTCAGAAGAAATAATATGTCCCAAAAACCTCACCTTTGACCTACCGAATTCAGACTTTTCCAAGTTAACTGTAATTCCAGATTCTGCAAAAATATGTAACACGCTGTTGAGGATGCGATTGTGTTGTTCCCATGAGGCTTCTGCTATCAGAATATCGTCTACATATAAGGTGATGTGACGTTTTAAGAACTCAGGTAATATGGAATTTAGCCCGCGAATGAATGCTGCCGAAGAAATGTTCAAACCAAAGGGAAGTTTCCGAAACTGATAACAAACGCCGAAACAAATGAAAGCTGTGTATTTTCTACATTCTGGATGAAGTTCGATCTGATAAAAGCTGGATCTGAGATCAATGGAAGACAACACTTTTACACCATTAAAATTTTGAAGAAGTTCTTCTAACGTTTGCGGCCTGTCTGTTTCAGGAATAATGATCGTATTGATTTGTCTCGAATCTAAGACAAGCCTGATCGATCCATTTTTCTTCTCAACAACATGTAATGGATTGTTGTATGAGCTTACTGCAGGCTCAATAATGCCCTCATTAAGCATAGATTGTATTTCTGTTCTAACACGGTCCCTATAATGCGCCGGAATTACGTATGGTCTAACACAAAATTTAGTATGCTCACGAACACGAAATTGGTATTGAAATCCCTTGATTGTTCCTGTTTTATGAGTAAAAACTGTGGAATGTTCTTGTAAAATCTCAAAAAGGTCCTGCCTATCAGTGTCATTACAATTCTCAATTGTTTGAATTTTATTCTGAATTAACTTATTAGTGTCAAATGCGCCGTCGACATCATCCCTGTCAGTACTTGCAGAGTGATTGTTAGTGTCTAGTTCCGTAGAAAATTCCGAACTGTTGTCTAACAGAAGGTAAAGCCGATTGATTTCTTCGTCATGGTTTGAGAGCCAATCTTCAAATTTCAAAGCTATTGACTTACCTTCCTTCTCTAAACCTATTTCAGCATCGTGAAAGTTTAAGATTGCTTTGTATTCATTCAAAAAGTCTACTCCCAATATAATTTCCGTCGACAATAATGGAACAATGAGAAAGTTCATAGAGAAGCTGTGGCTTTGACAAAAGAATTCTAAATTGGTTTGTTGGCGTACATCTACACTTTTTCCAAAGATTGCACCTTGTAATTTAATCTTACGTAACGGAAGTGTGGGGCAATCGTTCGATTTGTTGCATTTGCTAAAGGCTGTTTCACTAATTACTGAAATGGGACTGCCAGAGTCAAGTACTGCCGTAAATTTTACATCATTTACTGTAATGTGAATCACAGGATATGCAATATTGTTATGTTTAATGTCGTGTTCCTGGAGTAAGATGTCCCTAATGTCTTCCATTTTTACGTAATTACTAGCTACGGCAGCTGCGTCGTTAGTGTCATAAGAACGTTTTGTGGCTGCCAGCGGTGTGAGTCATTGCCTATTGCCTCTTTGTTGGCGAGCGTCGTTATTGGGATTTGGAGACCTAACTTCTACAAATTCACCGTGACGAGAGGGCCCTGCCCTGTTTAAATCCCGCCAGTTTTGATGCAATTCAGGTCTGTCGTTACGATCACATCGTCTGTCGTCATGTCGGTAGTTCCTGTAGTTCCTTTCTTGTCGGTTAAGTGGTGGAGAATTTCTCCGTGAATCGTAACTGCGCGTTGGACCGTTGCGTCTAAAGTTATTCTGTCTCCCTTGATAATAATTGTTTTGGTTCCCAAATTGTCTGTTTCTCTGATTGTCTCTGTGATAGTCACTACCGCGGAGAGGTGATCTTTCCCTGTAATTATTACTACTCTGCCAACGGTTGTAATACGGGTGGTGTCTGTTTCGGTCACGATTTGTGTTGTGAGAATAGCCTTGTCGCGTCCAGTTATTATTTCTTTCATCGCGGAATTGCGACTGATGTGATCTGTAATTGTTGTGCTCCTGTGTTCCGCGATTGTCAGTGTCACTTTCCAGTTCTTGTAACAGTCCCTGAAAAGCTTCAATGTCGTCTTTGCAACGTCCTGCCAAAATAATATGTCGTAAATGTTCGGGTAATTTGATTAAGCAAATGCGGATGAGTTCTGAGGGGCTGTATGGGTTTGACAGGTACTGATTCTTGTGCAACATGTCTTCAAAATATTTCACAAGACTGGAGAATTCAGATTGTTCGAAATGTTTCATCATTATGATGCCATGTTTTACGCGGTCTTGTGTGGCTTGAGACCAATATGCTGAGAGGAAGGCATGGTAAAATTCTCCTTCACTGTGGCAATCGTGAATTACCGATCGCATTCTTACAGCTGGTTCATTCTCTAAGTAGCCACACATAAATTCTAATCTGTGTTCCAACGACCAGTTGGGAGGAAAACAATGAGAGAATTGATGGAGCCATGCTTGTGGATGAATGTCGTTGCCAGAATTCTTAAATGTTTTGAATTTACGTGTAGTAATGAACAGCTTATAGTCAAAATCATCATGTCGGCGAGTCGCATATCGGTCATTGTTAGGTCGTGTCGGCCGTTCCATCTCAAAATTCGGTGCACATTCCCAATTTCTTTCATTACTTCCGAAATGCCCTGTGTTATTATTTTGCAGCTTTTCCGTGTTTCTAAGTCCCTCTTCCCGTGTTGGAGCGCGAGTGTTCTCTGAAATACGTAATTCTTGTATTACCTGTGTCAGCTGATCTTGTACTTCCCGGATTTCTCTTTGGTGTTGTGTATTAATTCGATTCTGATTTTCTTTGAATTTCCTAGTTTGTTCATACTCTTCTGTGTCAGTGAAGGCTACAGGTGTTGTGTCATTCAGATCATCATCTACCTTTGTAGATAAGTTAGTGAACTGATCTGAAAGTTCGGCTACTTTATCCGATAGTGTACTTATTTCCTCAGTGTGTTTTTCTGAACCAAGTTTCAGAGTGTCCATTTGTGTTGAAATCGTATCTACTGTGTCTTTTAAGTTTTCTTGACTTTTTGCAAGTTGCGTAACCGAATCGGTAGATGCAACTGCGTCAATTTTAGCTTGCAAGGTGTTGTGATTTTCATGAACAATAGTTTGCAGTTCTTTTATGGCTGCTTCGTGATTCTGTAATGCATTTTCATGACGCGAAAAAATAGGTTGAAAATGCTCACAAATTTGAGTTTTTACGTCATTACAGACTTTTTGACATTTCGATTCAATGTTATGTAACTCAGCAGTTAAATCCTCACGTGTTTGTTCGAGAGTTTGTTCCAATGAGTCTAACTTTTTGAGATTTTGTTCCACTGTGTCTAACTGTTGCTGTGTTTGTCTCTGGTGTTGTTCCATTGTGTCTAACTTTTTAAGATTTTGTTCCACTGTGTCTAACTTTTGAAGCTTTTGCTGTGTCTGTCCCATTTGTTGTATTAATTGTAATAACAATGCATTAGTGTCTGGAATCTGTTCCTCTACTCTTTTCGGCAGTGCATTTGCACCGGCAACATTCACAGTTTGACAAGCTGAAAATGTGTCTTGACTTATTTGAGAAAACGGTGAGGATCCAAAACCTGAATCTACAGTATTTGCGAGATCGTGTCGTGTCATTTCGGCTTCCTGAGGCGAGCTATTGCCGACCGGTCGATCGATAATGCTTCCCTCTTCACTAATTGTTTCACTGTCCACGCCATTGTTTGACGCCCGCTCCATTTCCCTGTGCACAGTTACCAAATTACTACTTTGAACATTAGTAAATTCATTACTCGGCGGCGCTGATAAGCTACGCTCGTCATCACTATTATTTCTCAGTTTAGTTTGGAGCCTAGTGTTACGTTTTTCACACGCCATTATTGTCACAGTATTTCACACGACAACACAGAAAAACACAATTTGAAGATCAAAAATAAGAGAACACATTAACATAGCACTAAAATAATATCTAGTTAATTGCAAGCGCAGCTGCGAAATACTTGGTGCAAATCTACATGCATGCCACAACTGTTTTACTATACAACAATGAAAGACTGCAACTACAAAGGAAATTCTCTCTACAATTACGCGCTAGCAATAAACAAAAGCTACACTAAATACACAAACTACAAGAAAAAATCAGAAGATTCCAGTGAGGTATCCTAGGCTAAGGGTCGACATATGAAACGTCCCCTTAATACGATTATACAAGACTGTGCTTAACCTGACACACAATATTTTGTTAGCGCAACGCAATCTGACTTTCAAAATTCCCTACAAAAGAATGGCCCTGACTAACATTAAACTATACCTTTCACAAATCACTTACCTCACAAAAATCTTCGCTGCTCAAGCTACTGCAATACAGCGAGCGCCACTACTGCCAGCTAAATAAAAGATTCAAACTACTGAAGGCACTAACTACTGATAGGGGTAGTTAGCAAATGAAAGATATTAATAGAGAGCAAACAATGTATTTACCTTAATATCATCACAAGTCATAATATATATATCAGTTCATGACAAATTACAAAACTCCGCCATCTCTCTCCCCACATCCACCACTGCTGGCGGCTCACCTCCAACTGCGCAACGCTACGCGCTGTTCACAGCCAGCTGCCGCTGCCCAACACTACAATGGCAGACAACAATGCAAACTAGCCACAGACTGCACACAGCACAGCCAGTGATTTTCATATTGAGCGCTACGTAACGTTGCCAATAAGAAAACATAAACAGCCTACTTACAGTTTTACATAAATTTTTAAAATGATATGTGGTGCCACCAACAGAATAGTAAGCATTTTTACTGTCTCAGTTTAGTAAGGGTCATCGAGCCGTCTCAAAAAGTACCGTAACTGGCAGAAAATCGTGCCAACTGAATGCGACACTACAGGGTGTCACAAAAAGGTACGGCCAAACTTTCAGGAAACATTCCTCACACATAAATAATGAAAAGATATTATGTGGACATGTGTCCGGAAACGCTTAATTTCCATGCTAGAGCTCATGTTAGTTTCGTCAGTATGTACTGTACTTCCTCGATTCACCGCCAGTTGGCCCAACTGAAGGAAGGTAATGTTGATTTCGGTGCTTGTGTTGACATGCGACTCATTGCTCTACAGTACCAGCATCAAGCACATCAGTACGTAGCATCAACAGGATAGTGTTCATCACGAACGTGCTTTTGCAGTCAGTGCAATGTTTACAAATGCGAAGTTGCCAGATGCCCATTTGATGTATGGATTAGCACGGGGCAATAGCCGTGGCGCGGTGCGTTTGTATCGCGATAGATTTCCTGAACGAAGATGTCCCGACAGGAAGACGTTCGAAGCAATTCATCGGCGTCTTAAGGAGCACGGAACATTCCAGTCTATGACTCGCGACTGGGGAAGACCTAGAACGACGAGGACACCTGCAATGGACGAGGCAATTCTTCGTGCAGTTGACGATAACCCTAATGTCAGCGTCAGAGGAGTTGCTGCTGTACAAGGTAACGTTGACCACGTCACTGTATGGAGAGTGCTACGGGAGAACCAGTTGTTTCCGTACCATGTACAGCGTGTGCAGGCACTACCAGCAGCTGATTGGCCTCCACGGGTACACTTCTGCGAATGGTTCATCCAACAATGTGTCAATCCTCATTTCAGTGCAAATGTTCTCTTTACGGATGAGGCCTCATTCCAACGTGATCAAATTGTAAATTTTCACAATCAACATGTGTGGGCTGACGAGAATCCGCACGCAATTGTGCAATCACGTCATCAACACAGATTTCCTGTGAACGTTTGGGCAGGCATTGTTTGTGATGTCTTGATTGGGCCCCATGTTCTTCCACCTACGCTCAATGGAGCACGTTATCATGATTTCATACGGGATACTTTACCTGTGCTGCTAGAACATGTGCCTTTACAAGTACGACACAATATGTGGTTCATGCACGATGGTCCTCCCGCACATTTCAGTCGAAGTGTTCGTACGCTTCTCAACAATAGATTCGGTGACCGATGGATTGGTAGAGGCGTACCAATTCCATGGCCTCCACGCTCTCCTGACCTCAACCCTGTTGACTTTCATTTATGGAGGCATTTGAAAGCTCTTGTCTACGCAACCCCGGTACCAAATGTAGAGACTCTTCGTGCTCGTATTGTGGACGGCTGTGATACAATACGCCATTCTCCAGGGCTGCATCAGCGCATCAGGGATTCCGTGCGACGAAGGGTGGATTAATGTATCCTCGCTAACGGAGGACATTTTGAACATTTTCTGTAACATAGTGTTTGAAGTCACGCTGGTACGTTCTGTTGCTGTGTGTTTCCATTCTATGATTAATGTGATTTGAAGAGAAGTAATAAAATGAGCTCTAACACGGAAAGAAAGCGCTTCCGGACACATGTCCACATAGCATATTTTCTTTCTTTGTGTGTGAGGAATGTTTCCTGAAAGTTTGGCCGTACCTTTTTGTAACACCCTGTATACGTCGCCGCCACTGCCTACTTAATTGCCAGAAAAATAAGTCTCTTAGTGGACAGTAGCTTCCAGAGAAGCACGAAAGATTTTTGTTTTGACACTCGCTGATTTCAAAAACCGCCAAAGTTTAACCAGAAGTATGTGCCCGTACATAAAGAATGAAACTACACACCTTTATGAAAATATTATACAGTGAAACCGCGAATGATAACATATACAGAAAGACATCTAAGATTGTGTCTCTGTTAAGGGAAGCTTACCGGATGAAGCTCGACTCCCACTTCGGTGGGAAACACCAAGGAACTAGACCTTAAAGTTTAACAGCATATGTAATCATAAATGAGTCATACTTTTTCCATGCCGCTCAAAATTAATTTTATTGTCATCTTTCGGAAACAGTGTATGGTCTCTCATTTAGATATCAGTGCGTGTTTGTAACGCACTGTCACAAAATTTCTCGAAATACCGATTAAGGTTTGCCTCCACTTGTGTCATCTCAGCGGTACGGATCTCCAGCATCTGCACCGGGTGTGCAGTACAGGGCATCGACTACTCCAGGGATTGATCACATTACGAGCGATAAACCAAGAGAGGGCCTGAAGTCCGTCTAATCAGGTTGAAAATTTAGGTAACATAGAATACATTAGTCGACCTTCCCCTACTGCATTGATACAAGGCAGGCCCAAGCATCAGCAGAGTTGCCATTCCCTAACGACGTAATTGTCTGTAGCCATATTTTATATGTAGAACTGAAATTTAATATTATTCCGACTTGTAGCATGCGTTATAACCATCGACTGTCGTCAAACCCATTGGTTACATTCTTACCCATCATGACGAAATACGTTGTTCACACAGGTCCGACATGGTACTGTTAACGTATTGCTGCCGGCTGCAGCACGCGTTACTGTTTATTCTAAACTTCCCCCGAGAAGCTACGGCATGTTAGCGAGTACCATTAATCAGACGAGAGGGGCAAGACCCGTGTTTCACTAAAGGCTTCCAGCGACAGCAGGAGATTTATGGCATGGCCACTGCCCACCCAGAGAGACCTGTAATATTAATCGTTTAACACTAATTCCGTCTACTAACGGATGCATGTTACATGATAGCTCAAACGCCTTTTCCTTTACCTTTTTTCCTGTGTAGGTTCATCGTTTCTCCATTGGCATTTTCAGCTTGCTGAACTAATTGAAAACGTTCTCCATCCTTGAATCTTTGATTATTGAATATCTACGCTATACTTGAACATATGCGTGTATTACGACTAAAAAATTCTGTAATTACTTGAAATACTATAATTCTATAAGTATCAATAATCTCAGGTGTATTTCTTAAAACTTCCCTCTCTCCCAGATCTGCTTCATTTCATCCTATTTGATATTTTACGCGCTAATCATTACATGACATGTTTGAAAAGACACATTTTTCCATCGTCAGGTTGCGCGCGCTGTGTATGTATACAAGTCTTGCGCTACTGATATTACTTCCTACTGTATTTCTGCTGCTATTGTACTCTCACTCTTCGGCCGTTATGGAGACACACAGACCTATTTTACATATGTGTAGGGATACAAACGATGTGTCAGTGTTTTGAAAACATCGAAATTTCGTCCATAAGTGTAGAGGTTAGCACCAATGTTTCAATGACGATACATCGCCGATGCATCGACGACAAAAGTCCAAAAACATCGACATCGTTCAACAATGCACCATTCATTCCGTTGGTGGAAGTGCAGTCTTCGACGCATCGAGTCTCGTAATTCCTGCAGTGCTACATTTACCGCCGTCCTCATGGTTTTTGTACTTTTGAAGCAGTAGGTCAATAAAATATGAAGTCTATAAGATTATCATTTACTTCAAATAGTGTCCACTGAACTATGCACCGAAATTACTGGGTGAACCCATAACCATGGACCTTTCCATTGGTGGGGAGGCTTCCGTGCCTCAGCGTACAGATGGCCGTACCGTAGGTGCAACCACAACGGAAGGGTATCTGTTGAGAGGCCAGACAAACGTGTGGTTCCTGAAGAGGGGCAGCAGCCTTTTCAGTAGTTGCAGAGGCAACAGTCTGGATGATTGACTGATCTGGCCTTGTAACACTAACCAAAACAACCTTGCAGTGCTGGTACTGCAAACGGCTCAAAGCAAGGGGAAACTACAGCCGTAATTTTTCCCGAGGGCATGCAGCTTTACTGTATGGTTAAATGATGATGGTGTCCTCTTGGGTAAAATATTCCGGAGCTAAAATAGTCCCCCATTCGGATCTCCGGACAGGGACTGATCAGGAGGACGTTGTTATAAGGAGAAAGAAAACTGCAGTTCTACGAATCGGAGCGTCGAATGTCAGATTCCTTAATCGGGCAGGTGGGTTAGAAAATTTAGAAAGGGAAATGGATAGGTTAGTTAGATATAGTGGGAATTAGTGAAGTTCGGTGGCAGGAGGAACAAGAATTTTGGTCAGGTGAATACAGGGTTATAAATACAAAATCAAATAGGGGTAATGCAGGAGTAGGTTTAATAATGAATAAAAAAATAGGAATGCGGTTAAGCTACCACAAACAGCATAGTGAGCGCATTATTGTGGCCACGATAGACACGAAGCCCACGCCTACTACAGTAGTACAAGTTCATATACCAACTAGCTCTGTAGATGATGAAGAAATTGATGAAATGTATGATGAGATAAAAGAAATTATTCAGGTAGTGAAGGGAGACGAAAATTTAATAGTCATGTGTGACTGGAATTCGAGAGTAGATAAAGGGAGAGAAGGAAACATAGTAGGTAAATATGGATTGGGGGTAATAAATGAAAGAGGAAGCCGTCTGGTAGAATATAGCACAGAGCATAACTTAATCATAGCTATCACTTGGTTCAAGAATCATAAAGAAGGTTGTATACATGGGAGAATCGTGGAGATACTAGAAGGTATCATCAGATAGATTATATAATGGTAAGACAGAGATTTAGGAACCAGGTTTTAAATTGTAAGACATTTCCAGGGGCAGAAGTGGACTCTGACCACAATCTATTGGTTATGACCTGTAGATTAAAACTAAAGAAACTGCAAAAAGGTGAGAATTTAAGGAGGTGGGACCTGGATAAACTAACTAAACCAGAGATTGTACAGAGTTTAAGGGAGAGCATAAGGGAATAACCGGCAGAAATGGGAGAAAGAAATACAGTAGAAGAAGAATGGATAGCTTTGAGGGATGAAGTAGTGAAGGCAACAGAGGATGAAGTAGGTAAAATAACGAGTGCTAGTAGAAATCCTTGGGTAACAGAAGAAATATTGAATTTAACTGATGAAAGGAGAAAATATAAAAATGCAGTAAATGAAGCAAGCACAAAGGAATACAAACGTCTCGAAAGTGAGATCGACAGGGAGTGCCAAATGGCTAAGCAGGAATGGCTAGATGACAAATGTAAGGATGTAGAGGCATATCGCATAAGGGGCAAGATAGATACTGCCTACAGGAAACTTACAGAGACCTTTGGAGAAAAGAGAACAACTTGTATGAATATCAAGAGTTCAGATGGAAACCCAGTTCTAAGCAAAGAAGCGAATGCCGGACGGTGGAAGGAGTATATAGAGCGTCTATACAAGGGCGATGTACTTGAGGACAATATTATGGAAATGGGAGAGAATGTAGATGAAGATGAAATGGGAGATATGATACTGCGTGAAGAGTCTGACAGAGCACTGAAAGCCCTGAGTCGAAACAAGGCCCCGGGACTAGACATCATTCCATTAGAACTACTGACGGTCTTGGGAGTGCCAGTCCTGACTAAACTCTACCATCTGGTGAGCAAGATGTATGAGGCAGGCGAAATTCCCTCAGACTTCAAGAAGAATATAATAATTCAAATCCCAAAGAAAGCAGGTGTTGACTGATGTGGAAATTACCGAACTGTCAGTTTAATAAGTCACAGCTGCAAAATACTAACGCGAATTCTTTACAGACGAATGAAAAAACTGGTAGAAGCCGACCTCGGGGAAGATCAGTTTGGATTGCGTAGAAATGTTGGAACACGTGAGGCAATACTGACCTTACGACTTATAGAAGAAAGATTAAGGAAAGGCAAACCTACGTTTCTAGCATTTGTAGACTTAGAGAAAGCTTTTGACAATGTTGAATAGAATACTCTCCTTCAAATTCTGAAGGTGGCATGGGTAAAATACAGGGGGCGACAGGCTATTTACAATTTGTACAGAAACCAGATGGCAGTTATAAGAGTCGAGGGACATGAAAGGGAAGCAGTGGTTGGGAAGGGAGTAAGACAGGGTTGTAGCCTCTCCCCGATGTTATTCAATCTGTATACTGAGCAAGCAGTAAAGGAAACAAAAGAAAAATTCGGAGTAGATCCATGGAGAAGAAATATAAACTTTGCGGTTCGCCGATGACATTGTAATTCTGTCAGAGACAGCAAAGGACTTGATAGAGCAGTGGAACGGAATGGACAGTGCCTTGAAAGGAGGATATAAGATGAACATCAACAAAAGCAAAGCGAGGATCATGGAATGTAGTCGAAATAAGTCGGGTGATGCTGAGGATGTAGTCGAATTAAGTCGGGTGATGCTGAGGGAATTAGATTAGAAAATGAGACACTTAAAGTGGTAAAGGAGTTTTGCTACTTGGAGAGCAAAATAACTGATCATGGTCGAAGTAGAGAGGATACAAAATGTAGTCTGTAAATGGTAATGAAAGCGTTTCTGAATAAGAGAAATTTGTTAACATCGAGTATAGATTTAAGTGTCAGGAAGTCGTTTCTGAAAGTGTTTGTATGGAGTGTAGCCATGTATGGAAGTGAAACATGGACGATAAATAGTTTGGACAAGAAGAGAATAGAAGCTTTCGAAATGTGGTGCTACAGAAGAATGGTGAAGATAAGATGGGTAGATCAAATAACTAATGAGGAGGTATTCAATAGAATTGGGGAGAAGGCGAATTTGTGGCACAACTTGACAAGAAGAAGGGACCGGTTGGTAGGATTGTTCTGAGGCTTTAAGGGATCACAAATTTAGCATTGGAAGGCAGCGTGGAATGTAAAACTCGTAGAGGGAGATCAAGAGATGAATACACTAAACAGATTCAGAAGGATGTAGGTTGCAGTAAGTACTGGGAGATGAAGAAGCTTGCCCAAGATAGGGTAGCACATAATGTCCCGAAATGATTAATTTTGTATTATTTCTGTCCGACTATAATAAGTAATATGATAGTATTCTGCATTCTTTAACCGTATTTATGCGTACTTATCGTGAATACTGGTTTCTATTGTTTCTCGTCTTGGTACCTTGTACAATGGACACTGGGGCATGGAGAGCTGCATCAAACCAGTCTCAGGAGTGAAGACCACAACAACAACAACATAAGTGTTTCTCATTGCCCCAGTGTCCATTGTACAAGGTACCAAGACGAGAAACAATAGAAACCAGTATTCACGATAAGTACGCATAAATACGGTTAAAGAATGCAGAATACTATCATATTACTTATTATAGTCGGACAGAAATAATACAAAATTAATCATTTCGGGACATTATGTGCTATTCATCCCAGACCTGAGCTGACAGAAAACTACACATCCTTGTACATCACTGCAAAATTTTCTCCGAATGGAATATTTCAATTGAAAAAGTTTCAGCAATCAGTGCAGGAAATGACGGCATTGTTCTGAAGGTTCAAGAAAGGTTATCCCTTGTTTTACCCAAACGATTTGTAATCCGTGTGACTTCTGGCTGTTGGTTTACCTGATAGATGGTGTGTTCCGTGCTCTAATGTACCTGAATTGAGCGCACGCATTGCCCTACGCATTCTGAAAGCGATTCCCAAGAATTCCGATCTGTTCGGGAAAATGCCGTCTCTCGGTTTTAACATGCGGCATAAAACGTTGGACAGCATACTGAACATGTCTTGTGCCAATCTGACGACAGTTAGAATCCGATGTCATTTTGCTTTTTTATGTGGTTTTTGGCCTCAGGACAATTAAAAGCCAACTTTACCCATAAGATGTGGTATTACCTTGCCGTGGCGGATGCACTTTAATTAACAGCGCCACAAATGCTGGCTGGCGAACTTGTGCAGTCATGCTAATTGAAGAGTACAGATGCTGTTAAGTGCAATTGAAACTATAGGCGTCGTATTGCGATTCATCTCTCATTTGTAACCGATCCCACTTACGTTACGCTCTTACAGCTCCATCTATCAGTAAATTTTCTTTAACTTTATTTTCTTCTGCGTCGATAATATGCTGTTGACATCTTTCTGAGGAGTGGTTCTCTTTGGAACAGGAACTTTACTTACGGACAGCCCGTTCATCAAAGACATACAGGAGGAGAAAGTATGCACATTTCTGATCCTGAACACCACGCAACGCTGATGATTTGTTTTAAGGAGTATTTTGTATTTTACTTTTACGATAGGCGTTTAATACATAATGGAACATATTTTTTCTCGCCCAATTTCGGTTGAAGAAAATGCGAAATTTATTGCGGGACATCGCGGAATATTCCTGCTTCAGCCCGTATACTTTAATGAAGTTCCGATAGGGGGCGTCACTATACGTCGCCTTGTAACGCCGGAAATGCATATCCTCCTATTTCCATCTATTGTACTATTATTTTTTTCCTTGTTTTGTTACCTCAAGATATGACATTTCTGTCTCTTTATATATTGTAATTGTTTTACTGTTTGTATATATATAGTTATGCACTCATGTCGATGTATAATTGGTTTGTTTCGTAAATATTATTTGTATTTTTACGCTGGGTCTTGCCTAGGGAAAACTGCTATCGAACGATTACGTCGATAGGTCGTGTGAAGAATCAAAGTGTGTAGGATCTTTGGTAGTGAACTCTGCTGCGTGGAGCGCGGGCGGAGCAGAGAGAGTGTGGCGGGAGTAGCGAGTGGAGCAGGTGTGTTGTGTGACGCTCCCGCGAGTTGCCGCGCTTTCGGGGTTTGGCAGCATGTAATTGCGCTCGACTTGCGATGATAGTTTCTGACATGGTGTCGCGGACGGGAAACATTAACTAGCGCACATCAAGAGCCCGTTTCGTCTGGTGACCGTGTCGAGAAGAAGGCGCGCCAACATCCAGCTTCTGCAACAGCGACGGCCGACAATGAGTGACTGTCGCCACCTCCTCGACCGACGGCTTCAAACCTTCAATCAACCGACAAGGAAGACTGGACGCACGTAAAGTTTTAGAGCTGTATGGCAGACCTCAGCTTTTAATCTTGTTCCATTTTCGTAACTATAATTACAGCAACTTAGCATGAACGTTTGTTGCTCATTGTCCCAATTGCATCACCAAGCAGAGTCCCTTCCTTTTCCGAAATGAACCCGAGTGTCGTTGAAATTCAAACGCCAGCATTAAAGTAATATAGCTAACTCGTTTTCACTGCTTTAATTTCAAAGTTCAATTATGGCATTAATAGCTGGCTACAATATTCAGATTACACAAGCACGAATTAAGAGTGCGAGCTTTGTTACCGTATTTTAGCTTACCTGTGACTGCAGCTCAGCTTGGTACGTACTAAATTTTACTATTGTTAATTGTTCAGAATCATTTAATTCAAGTTCAAAGTTAAATCTCTTCTTTCTAAATTGCGTAGATTCAAGTAGCTTTTGAAATGATTGTTGAGGTAGTCCAAGACTAACCGTATTTTACTGAATTTCGATGTGCTTCAGAAAGAAAGCTCACTATTAACTTCAGTCACTAAATTAACATTCGATTTTCCGGTTTTAGTAATTCTTTTGCTAAATTAAGTCAGAGTGTAGCGAAATTTATTACTTCTGACAAACTTTCAGTTTTCACACTACACGTGTCAACCTTCAGTTGCCACGCTTCTACTGCTAATTATATGTGTAATAACCTTTCTTTTTCAGTTACTATAGTAATTGTCCTTAGGACTGGCGACCGTAATTTCCCCCAAATCTCAAATACCTAATTACCGATAGTTAATTGTTAACGTAACGGCTGCACATTTACTTTCCTTATTAACTTTACCCCTTTTCAAAATTAATTTCCACCAGTTTCATTAGCACATTTCCTTTCATTTAGATGTAACCCTTTCCTCCCTCTTTACCGACAGGTTAACTTCGGTGACGATTGCTTTTCCAAAACTCCCATTAGGTACACGCGGTTTCATTTTTCACTGTCATTAAGGTCGGTAAGTGAGGGGGAGGTTACACGTGGCGACCTGGTGACAGGACAATCTTCAATTTTGAGGTTGTTCTGGACACGAAGTTTGCATTGTGCAAATATCGTAACAAAGTACTGGTTACGTACAGGCCGTTACGTCAGCGAGAATAAGTTGTGGGAGTAATCCTAATTATATTTGAGATTTGTCATTTATATTGAAAATTATTAAAATGAGTGAAGGCAACAATTACCAAAATTTGGTAGACTTGGATACGGAACAATCGGTCGAACAGTGGGAAACGCGCACGGCGGTTCCCATTGTTCAGGGGCAGGCGGCTAGCATGAAAGACGCGACCGCCGAAACGCAACAAAGAGCAGAAATGGAATTCCAAACTTTAGAAAATGTTTCGGAATCGGAAGCGAAAATCAAATCTGTACCCCTTGATGATGAATACGGGGGAACATATATAGAGGAACCAGCTACGGAAGTAAAACCGGTAGTCTCCGGGAATTTAACTGATTTATTGAATGTTTTGATTAATGAAATCAAGAGTCAATCGGTAGAAATTATAGCTCTGTCTGCCAAGCAAGAAGCTCAGTCTGAAAAAATTGAACGAAAGCTAGACAATCAGAACAAAGCTATTAATGTTGTTAACAACAATGTTGGAGTTGTTAATACAAAAGTTGATAAAATCAAAGAAGATATTGTTGTAATTAATACCGAAATCGGTAATCTTAAACAGGAAATGATAGGCGTTCAGGCGGAAATTGCGAGCATAAATACTCGTTTTGATTCCGAAATTAGCAGAATCGAGAAAAGTGTAGGAGAATCAGTTGCTCCGATCATCGAGAATAAGGTGACGGAACAAATTCAATTAGTGAAAAAAGAGGACCAAAAGAAGGTGGAAACTTTAAAGGCTTTAGTATCCGAAGTAGATACCAAAGTGACGAAGCAGGCTAATACCTGCGAAGAGAAAAAGAGGGAAGTGGAAACGCTTGCAACAACCACTTGCCAAGTAATTATGAGAGTGTCGGAATTAGAAAAGAAACTTGATGAAAAACAGAGCTATGTGCCAATCTGTGCACATAGTTCGGAATTGTTGACGAAAGAGGAGCGGTTCGACCCCTTGAAAAAAGGCGGTATACACGCGACGGATTTCATTAAGAATTGTGAAAGAGTTTTACCCAGATCATGGACTAATGAGAGAAAAATTAATGCGGTTATTGATGTGCTGGCTGGTGATGCCAAGCGGTGGGGCTTAAACCTCAGCATTACGAACCTGACTTTTGACGAGTTTAAAAATTTGTTTCTGGCTGAATACTGGTCAGAGCAAAAACAGCAAAGTGTCTGGCGCGAATTTGTCGTATCGAGGCCTTTCGATGCGAATTCGCGCGGTTCGATGAGGGAGTTTTGTGAAGGCTGGATCCGCAAGTTGGAATATTTGCGTGATCGCCGCACGGAATCCGAAATAGTCTGGGAACTCTACAAGAAGCTTCCAGATGATACAAAACGCTACGTAGGAAGCAATTACAGGACAATCAATGATTTCCTGGAAAGAGTTGAGGACGAGGACAATTGGCGCAATAATCGCGACAGTGGTAGAGGCCGTGGTAACAACAACGGGTACCACCCCAACCATAACAACGATAACCATGGGAATAATGCATACCGCAGCAATGACAATAATGGTTCGGACCGTAATAACAATCGGTACAATGCAAATAATAACCGGAATGACGGAAACCAGTATCATACTAGCGTGATACGGGCTGCGCAGAATAGTAATAACGCCAGAGGGTGTGACCAGCCGCCTCAGCAGTATCCGGGGAGCGTATCTGCTGGGACGAGACAGGGAAACCATTAGCCGCGCCGGTGAGGGGCCGACCGGGCGTGGAGAAATTTTGGCGGCCCAATAACAGGAGAAGACCCAGGTGTCGTCGTTATGAAAATTCCGTATGGAATAATCAACGGCGGGAGAGTGTGCCAGTGTTAGGAGAAAGGAGTGCGCCCTCAAGTAGTAAATCAGCTGTATACATGGCAGCAGAAAATACATTCACTGTCAGTGAGAACAATTTAAGTTGTGTTCCGGAAATCGATTATAAAGTGGCAGCTGTAATACCCACAGCGGAACTGGAGATTGAGTTTAAGAATGATTCGCAATTGTTGAGAGAAGATCAGATGTCGGATAAAACGTCCGTCATCGAGCGAGGGGATGCAGAGAGGGATGAGGTCTGGTTAAGGCAGTTCGGTCGCTTATACGACGAACTAAGAGATTATAGGAGCCTGTACGGGAGGAGTGTTTATAGGGAGCGCGGGCAGGATTTGCCGCGTCTCGTCCCACAGGATGATAGTATTTGTGAAGTGATGGAAAGTTCTGGCCCTAACCGGCAGACTTTACCAGAAATAGTTAATGTTAATGGGGAGCACGAGCAAGATTCGTCGTGTTTCGTCCCGCAAGAGTTAGATGTTGAAGTAGTAACGGAAAGTTCTGGCCCTAACCGGCAGACTTTACCGAAAGTTATAGTGGTAGAAGTAGCCGACCCATCCGACGCAAACCTCCAGTTTAAACATTGCGAGAGTATTAAGGAGAAAGATTACGAAAATTTTAGTGATAGCCGGACACGATTGGTAGAAAAGCACATAGATTACAGCGTGTATGAGGTTAGAGCTGACATTATACAGTCAGACGATAGCAGTGTGGGTTGCGCAGATCCAGAGGAAGTAATTTCAGATGCTACTGGGCACATTCCTCCAGGTAGATTGGCAGATGAGATCAATCTGACCAAAGTGGAATCAACGAAGGTGACAATTAGTGAATTGATAGCAAAGCAACACTCACTAGTTGACGAGTTACAGGAAAAGGTTTCGGTATTGGAGGCGAAGCTAGAGACTAAGCCTCAGGACAAACGTGTTGAAATTAAAACTGTATGTGAACAGAGACTGAAAAAGCCGCCAGATAAACCGGATTTAGGATCAAAGCCGGATGGTTTTTTCTGGAATGCCCTGGATATAGACGAGGATTTACTGTGGGAAAATAAAGAAACAGTCGAGGACAAGTGTAGACAGATAGTAGTGTCTGTTAATATGCACGACCTACAACTAAACGTGTTGATTGACACCGGTGCAGAATTGAGTGCTGTATCTGGGAAAATATTTGAGTTACTGAAAGACAGACCTGGCATCGTAGTTATGCCAGTAACAGGAGTGAAAATTATCGGTGCTACTGGGAAGGCCAGTAAACCGGTCACAAAACAGATTTTTGTCAACTTCGAGATATGTGGGGCACGATTTGAACAAGAGTTTGTCGTCGTGCCAGACTTAACTACGGAAGTAATTATCGGGTTAGATTGGCTATTAAAGTACCGTGCAGTGATTAACTGCGAAAGCAAAACGTTGACATGTACGTCCCAAGATAAAACAATAGTAGTTAGTTTTGACGAGGCAGGAGACGGTGTGCATAGGCAATACCAGCCTATACACATTGTTAACTGGCCGGATGGTATTGACGTAGGTATGAATCTGAACTACTGTAATGTGAAGAATCTCGGCATTGACAATAATGTAGAAAGTGAATTGGAAAGTATTGTGGAAGGTGTGTCAAACGTAACACACGAACAAAGACGAGGCCGACTTTCCCGTACCTACTGCCATCACAACCATAGGGCATGGGGCAAATATGAAGCAGAATTTAAGAGAATTATGAACACCTTGAGACATGAATCGACGGGATTTTTTCCAGAGGAAATCCTGCTGGATGACAGAAGTAAAAGTTTAGTGGAAGAGATAATCAAATTCCTTCCACGGATTGACATTGGTATTGGTGTGAAAAAAGATCGTTTGCGAGAAGTAATGAAGCTAAAAGCCGATGCTCGCATACGTCGTCATGACGCTAAAGCGCGTTTTGCTAAGTTTGCGATTGGAGACTTAGTACTTGTAAAAGCTCATGAGAAATCGAGCGAGATAGACCATGAAATCTCTAAATTTAAGTTTGTTTATAATGGACCATATAAAGTCATTGGTATACCTCACACAAATGCTTACGGAATATTGTAGACTTGAAATTGTACCAACCAAGGATTGATTAGTACCACAGATAGGGTAATTTGCACAGTATGTAGATATAGAGTGTAAGATTTAAGGATGTGCCATGTGGCGATGCTTTTGCCTGACCTAGAGGTCATTAAAGAAGTTGTAATTAATAAGTAATTTATGTTGATTAAATGATTTAAGAGTTACTGAATATTAATCAATTTAAAAATCCAAGCTGCTAGTTTAAGTTTTCAGCTGAGTCACAGTAGATTAAGCAATGTAAATATGATTTTGTAACTAGCTGTAAGATTTCATGAATATGTGTTTTACTAGTCATTGCCGATGTACTTAGACGCTGTTTTAAGTTTCAGGCTTGTACATGTGTGATGATGGACAGTGTTGAGTTATCCACTGTGATAGTGTTTATGGACTCCTTTGAGGTTACTCGGGAGTGAGTTTTTCCGAAAGAATTCAGTGGAACGGACGTTCTGGAAACGCCGTCACAAGGGCGAGTGAGATCAAGCGTGCCGCACACGCGGGCGCAACAATACTGGCGAGGCGAGCCGCTGTCGGCTCTTGTGCCGCTGTTGGCTCTTGGGCCGCTGTCGGCATTCTTTGTACTTGCGAGTACGGAAGGCGGAATTGTTTTTCTTCCTGGACAGCTGAAAGAATTCTACTGTCAATATTTATGTTTTTTTCGATCTGATGTGTGTTATTTTTTGTTTAGCGTTTAATGGACTCTCATGACGAGAATATTAATTATGAAAGGGTTATGTAAAAATGTGTATTCTATGTAATTAATTATTAATTTGCGTATTTTGATCTACCTGTTTTTATGACCATGTACTCTGATTAATTTTGTAAATAGTATTCAATTTCTTGATACTGTTGGGAATTTTGACAATTTTAGAATAGCTAAACCATTTTCTATGTTTTCTATGAATTTTAATATGTTGTCAACCTGTTTTATTTTGTTCAAGATGACAGAGTGGAATAAGATTAGGAGTGTCTCCACTCAATTATTATGGTCTAAAAAAATTTTATTTATGCTTAATTAGACGAATGCTAAATTTTGTTGATGTTTTGAGCATATGCATTTCCGCTGTTTCTTTTTTGGGACATTTTCTGAGTCTGTTTACGTTACACGAACATCCTCAGACAATGTGGGGCACGTGTAACGCCGGAAATGCATATCCTCCTATTTCCATCTATTGTACTATTATTTTTTTCCTTGTTTTGTTACCTCAAGATATGACATTTCTGTCTCTTTATATATTGTAATTGTTTTACTGTTTGTATATATATATAGTTATGCACTCATGTCGATGTATAATTGGTTTGTTTCGTAAATATTATTTGTATTTTTACGCTGGGTCTTGCCTAGGGAAAACTGCTATCGAACGATTACGTCGATAGGTCGTGTGAAGAATCAAAGTGTGTAGGATCTTTGGTAGTGAACTCTGCTGCGTGGAGCGCGGGCGGAGCAGAGAGAGTGTGGCGGGAGTAGCGAGTGGAGCAGGTGTGTTGTGTGACGCTCCCGCGAGTTGCCGCGCTTTCGGGGTTTGGCAGCATGTAATTGCGCTCGACTTGCGATGATAGTTTCTGACATGGTGTCGCGGACGGGAAACATTAACTAGCGCACATCAAGAGCCCGTTTCGTCTGGTGACCGTGTCGAGAAGAAGGCGCGCCAACATCCAGCTTCTGCAACAGCGACGGCCGACAATGAGTGACTGTCGCCACCTCCTCGACCGACGGCTTCAAACCTTCAATCAACCGACAAGGAAGACTGGACGCACGTAAAGTTTTAGAGCTGTATGGCAGACCTCAGCTTTTAATCTTGTTCCATTTTCGTAACTATAATTACAGCAACTTAGCATGAACGTTTGTTGCTCATTGTCCCAATTGCATCACCAAGCAGAGTCCCTTCCTTTTCCGAAATGAACCCGAGTGTCGTTGAAATTCAAACGCCAGCATTAAAGTAATATAGCTAACTCGTTTTCACTGCTTTAATTTCAAAGTTCAATTATGGCATTAATAGCTGGCTACAATATTCAGATTACACAAGCACGAATTAAGAGTGCGAGCTTTGTTACCGTATTTTAGCTTACCTGTGACTGCAGCTCAGCTTGGTACGTACTAAATTTTACTATTGTTAATTGTTCAGAATCATTTAATTCAAGTTCAAAGTTAAATCTCTTCTTTCTAAATTGCGTAGATTCAAGTAGCTTTTGAAATGATTGTTGAGGTAGTCCAAGACTAACCGTATTTTACTGAATTTCGATGTGCTTCAGAAAGAAAGCTCACTATTAACTTCAGTCACTAAATTAACTTTCGATTTTCCGGTTTTAGTAATTCTTTTGCTAAATTATGTCAGAGTGTAGCGAAATTTATTACTTCTGACAAACTTTCAGTTTTCACACTACACGTGTCAACCTTCAGTTGCCACGCTTCTACTGCTAATTATATGTGTAATAACCTTTCTTTTTCAGTTACTATAGTAATTGTCCTTAGGACTGGCGACCGTAATTTCCCCCAAATCTCAAATACCTAATTACCGATAGTTAATTGTTAACGTAACGGCTGCACATTTACTTTCCTTATTAACTTTACCCCTTTTCAAAATTAATTTCCACCAGTTTCATTAGCACATTTCCTTTCATTTAGATGTAACCCTTTCCTCCCTCTTTACCGACAGGTTAACTTCAGTGACGATTGCTTTTCCAAAACTCCCATTAGGTACACGCGGTTTCATTTTTCACTGTCATTAAGGTCGGTAAGTGAGGGGGAGGTCACGGTCGCCACGTGTAACCTCCCCCTCACTTACCGACCTTAATGACAGTGAAAAATGAAACCGCGTGTACCTAATGGGAGTTTTGGAAAAGCAATCGTCACCGAAGTTAACCTGTCGGTAAAGAGGGAGGAAAGGGTTACATCTAAATGAAAGGAAATGTGCTAATGAAACTGGTGGAAATTAATTTTGAAAAGGGGTAAAGTTAATAAGGAAAGTAAATGTGCAGCCGTTACGTTAACAATTAACTATCGGTAATTAGGTATTTGAGATTTGGGGGAAATTACGGTCGCCAGTCCTAAGGACAATTACTATAGTAACTGAAAAAGAAAGGTTATTACACATATAATTAGCAGTAGAAGCGTGGCAACTGAAGGTTGACACGTGTAGTGTGAAAACTGAAAGTTTGTCAGAAGTAATAAATTTCGCTACACTCTGACATAATTTAGCAAAAGAATTACTAAAACCGGAAAATCGAAAGTTAATTTAGTGACTGAAGTTAATAGTGAGCTTTCTTTCTGAAGCACATCGAAATTCAGTAAAATACGGTTAGTCTTGGACTACCTCAACAATCATTTCAAAAGCTACTTGAATCTACGCAATTTAGAAAGAAGAGATTTAACTTTGAACTTGAATTAAATGATTCTGAACAATTAACAATAGTAAAATTTAGTACGTACCAAGCTGAGCTGCAGTCACAGGTAAGCTAAAATACGGTAACAAAGCTCGCACTCTTAATTCGTGCTTGTGTAATCTGAATATTGTAGCCAGCTATTAATGCCATAATTGAACTTTGAAATTAAAGCAGTGAAAACGAGTTAGCTATATTACTTTAATGCTGGCGTTTGAATTTCAACGACACTCGGGTTCATTTCGGAAAAGGAAGGGACTCTGCTTGGTGATGCAATTGGGACAATGAGCAACAAACGTTCATGCTAAGTTGCTGTAATTATAGTTACGAAAATGGAACAAGATTAAAAGCTGAGGTCTGCCATACAGCTCTAAAACTTTACGTGCGTCCAGTCTTCCTTGTCGGTTGATTGAAGGTTTGAAGCCGTCGGTCGAGGAGGTGGCGACAGTCACTCATTGTCGGCCGTCGCTGTTGCAGAAGCTGGATGTTGGCGCGCCTTCTTCTCGACACGGTCACCAGACGAAACGGGCTCTTGATGTGCGCTAGTTAATGTTTCCCGTCCGCGACACCATGTCAGAAACTATCATCGCAAGTCGAGCGCAATTACATGCTGCCAAACCCCGAAAGCGCGGCAACTCGCGGGAGCGTCACACAACACACCTGCTCCACCCGCTACTCCCGCCACACTCTCTCTGCTCCGCCCGCGCTCCACGCGGCAGAGTTCACTACCAAAGATCCTACACACTTTGATTCTTCACACGACCTATCGACGTAATCGTTCGATAGCAGTTTTCCCTAGGCAAGACCCAGCGTAAAAATACAAATAATATTTACGAAACAAACCAATTATACATCGACATGAGTGCATAAATATATATATACAAACAGTAAAACAATTACAATATATAAAGAGACAGAAATGTCATATCTTGAGGTAACAAAACAAGGAAAAAAATAATAGTACAATAGATGGAAATAGGAGGATATGCATTTCCGGCGTTACAGCCTTCAAACATGGCGTGCGTGACGGCGGTGCGTTCCAAGCAGAGCGCTGTCATTGAGTTTCTTCTGGTGGGAAACCAGAGCACCGGCGATACTGCAGAATGCCTACGAAGACCTCACACTCAACAAAAGCACGTTGAGCGATGCATCTGCCATCACAACAAAGTCGAGCAAGCGTATCCGATTTTTCATGTGCTGGCTGGCGCGGGTAGCTGCGACTCCTTCAGTGTTGGAATGTGTGGACATTCTCGTTCGAATTGATCTACTCATCACTGTCAGATATCTCGCTGCAAGACTGGACGTCTCTGTTGGTTGTGCTGACACACTCGTCCACCAGTTGGGGTTCTCAAAGGTGAGTACCAGCTGGGTTCCTCGCTGCCTAACAGAGGACCATAAGGGGCAGCGAAGAACCATCCGTGCCAGGGCCAGGCAAATGCTGAACACAGAGCAAAAGGGCACAAATGTGGCACAGGTGTGGGCATCTCAGCCAGCGAGCAAAGCGGGACAGCGACATTGATGACTAGACACGTATACCAAACGAGGGCGTCGGTTCCGTTTCCTTGTTTATCCGGTACCAGGAGGACCGAAACCGACCCAGTCTCGCTTCCCAAAAATGGTTCAAATGGCTCTGAGCACTATGGGACTCAACATCTTAGGTCATAAGTCCCCTAGAACTGAGAACTACTTAAACCTAACTAACCTAAGGACATCACACACACCCATGCCCGAGGCAGGATTCGAACCTGCGACCGTAGCAGTTCCGCGGTTCCGGACTGCAGCGCCAGAACCGCTAGACCACCGCGGCCGGCAGTCTCGCTTCCCGCTGGCTACTGTAGTCTTACGTGAGACGTACCGAGAAATGGCGAGCATTACAAGAACCACGACTGCGAACTACAATTCGTCTATACAGCTGTATGTGAAAACTCACAGTGTTTGTTGTGCCACCGAAATGTAGGCGACCTGTGCAACTTCACTGCTGAGAGACGCTACAAAGAGTGTAGTGAGCTGAACAGTGAAGAACGGCAAGCGAAATTAAGGGCGATGAAGAAAATGGATGAGGCACTTACACAAGATTTTAATTTAAGTCATAATACACTCTGGCCATTAAAACTGCTACACCACGAAGGTGACGTTGTAACCTCCCCCTCACTTATCGACCTTAATGACAGTGAAAAATTAAACCGCGTGTACCTAATGGAAATTTGGGAAAAGCAATCGTCACCGAAGTTAATCTATCGGTAAAGAGGGAGGAAAGGGTTACATCTAAATGAAAGGAAAAATGCAAATGAAACTGCTGGAAATTAATTTAGAAAAGGGGTAAAGTTAATAAAGAAAGTTAATGTGGGGCCGTTACGTTAACAATTAACTAGCGGTAATTAGATAATTGAGATTTGGGGGAAATCACGGTCGCCAGTCCTAAGGACAATTACTATAGTAACTGAAAAAGAAAGGTTATTACACATATAATTAACACTAGAAGCGTGGCAACTGAAGGTTGACACGTGTAGTGTGCAAACTGAAAGTTTGTCAGAAGTAATAAATTTCGCTACACTCTGACTTAATTTAGCAAAAGAATTAATAAAACCGGAAAATCGAAAGTTAATTTAGTGACTGAAGTTAATAGTGAGCTTTCTTTCTGAAGCACATCGAAATCCAGTAAAATACGGTTAGTCTTGGACTACCTCAACAATCATTTCAAAAGCAACTTGACTCTACGCAGTTTAGAAACAAGAGATTTAACTTTGAACTTGAATTAAATGATTCTGAACTATTAACAATAGCAAAATTTAGTACGTACCAAGCTGAGCTGCAGTCACAGGTAAGCTAAAATATGCTAACAAAACTCGCACTCTAAATTTGTGCTCGTGTAACCTAAATATTGTAGCCAGCTACTGAACTTTGAAATTAAAGCAGTGAAATCTAATTATATTATTTTAATGCTGGCGTTTGAATTTCAACGACACTCGGGTTCATTTCGGAAAAGGAAGGGACCCTGCTTGGCAATGCAATTGGGACAATGAGCAACAAAGGTTCATGCTAAGTTACTGTAATTTTGCGAGGCAAATGGAACAATTTGAAAAGCTGAGGTCTGCCATACAGTTCTGAAACTTTACGTGCTTTTAGTCTTCCTTGTTGGTTGATTGAAGGTTTGAAGCCGTCGATCGAGGAGGTGGCGACAGTCACTCATTGTCGGCCGTCGCTGTTGCAGAAGCTGGATGTTGGCGCGCCTTCTTCTCGACACGGTCACCAGGCGAAACGGGCTCTTGATGTGCGCCAGCTAATGCTTCCCGTCCGCGACACCATGTCAGAAACTATCATCGCGAGTCGAGCGCAATTACATGCTGCCAAACCCCGAAAGCGCGGCAACTCGCGGGAGCGTCACACAACACCTCCTGCTCCACTCGCTACTCCCGCCACACTCTCTCTGCTCCGCCCGCGCTCCACCGGCAGAGTTAACACTACCAAAGATCCTACACACTTTGAGTCTTCACACGACCTATCGATGTAATCGTTCGATATCAGTTTTCCCCAGGCAAGACCCAGCGTAAAAATACAAATAATATTTACGAAACAAACCAATTATACATCGACATAAGTGCATAAATATAAATATATACAAACAGTAAAACAATTACAATATATAAAGAGACAGAAATGTCATATCTTGAGGTAACAAAACAAGGAAAAAAATAATAGTACAATAGATGGAAATAGGAGGATATGCATTTCCGGCGTTACACGTGCCCCACATTGTCTGAGGATGTTCGTGTAACGTAAACAGACTCAGAAAATGTCCCAAAAAAGAAACAGCGGAAATGCATATGCTCAAAACATCAACCAAAATTTAGCATTCGTCTAATTAAGCATAAATAAATCTTTTTTTAGACCATAATAATTGAGTGGAGACACTCCTAATCTTATTCCACTCTGTCATCTTGCACAAAATAAAACAGGTTGACAACATATTGAAATTCATAGAAAACATAGAAAGTGGTTTAGCTATTCTAAAATCATTAAAATTCGTAACACTATAAGAAATGGAATACTATTTGCAAAATTGATCAGAGTGCATGGTCATAAAAACAGGTAGATCAAAATACGCAAATTAATAATTAATTACATAGAATACACATTTTTACATAACCCTTTCATAATTAATATTCTCGTCATGGGAGTCCATTAAACGCTAAACAAGAAAATAACACACATCAGATCGAAAAAACCATAAATATTGACAGTAGAATTCTTTCAGCTGTCCAGGAAGAAAAACAATTCCGCCTTCCGTACTCGCAAGTACAAAGAATGCCGACAGCGGCCCAAGAGCCAACAGCGGCACAAGAGCCGACAGCGGCTCGCCTCGCCAGTATTGTTGCGCCCGCGTGTGCGGCACGCTTGATCTCACTCGCCCTTGTGACGGCGTTTCCAGAACGTCCGTTTCACTGAATTCTTTAGGAAAAACTCACTCCCGAGTAATCTCAAGGAGTCCCTTAATACTATCGCAGTGGATAACTCAACACTGTCCATCATCACACGCATGTACTAGCCTGAAACTTAAAACAGCGTCTAAATACATCGGCAATGACTAGTAAATCACATATTTATGAAATCTTACAGCTATTTACAAAATCATATTTACATTCCTTAATCTACTGTGACTCAGGTGAAAACTTAAACTAGCAGCTTGGATTTTTCAGTTGATTAGATCATGATTAAATTGATTAAAATTAAATTGATTAATCAAAATTAATTACTTATTAATTACAACTTCTTTAATGACCTTGGTCAGTCAAAAGCATGGCAATCTAGCAAATCGTTAAATCTTACACTCTATTTTACATACTGTATAAATTACCCATTGTGTGGTATTAATCGATCCTAGGTTGGTACAATTTCAAGTCTACAATATTCCGTAAGCATTTGTGTGAGGCATACCAATGACTTTATATGGTCCATTATAAACAAACTTAAATTTAGAGTTTTCATGGTCTATCTCGCTCGATTTCTCATGAGCTTTTACAAGTACTAAGTCTCCGATTGCAAACTTAGCAAAACGCGCTTTAGCGTCATGACGACGTATGCGAGCATCGGCTTTTAGCTTCATTACTTCTCGCAAACGATCTTCTTTCACACCAATACTAATGTTAATCCGTGGAGGGAATTTGATTATCTCTTCCAATTCACTTTCTACACTTTTGTCAATGCCGAAATTCCTCATGTTATGGCGGTTCAAACTCATACCTACGTCAATACCATTCGGCCAGTTAACAATGTGTATAGGCTGGTATTGCCTATGCACACCGTCTCCTGCCTCGTCAAAACTAACTACTATTGTTTTATCTTGGGACGTACATGTCAACGTTTTGCTTTCGCAGTTAATCACTGCACGGTACTTTAACAGCCAATCTAACCCGATAATTACATCCGTAGTTAAGTCTGGCACGACGACAAACTCTTGTTCAAATCGTGCCCCACATATCTCGAAATTGACAAAAATCTGTTTTGTGACCGGTTTACTGGCCTTCCCAGTAGCACCGATAATTTTCACTCCTGTTACTGGCATAACTACGATGCCAGGTCTGTCTTTCAGTAACTCAAATATTTTCCCAGATACAGCACTCAATTCTGCACCGGTGTCAATCAACACGTTTAGTTGTAGGTCGTGCATATTAACAGACACTACTATCTGTCTACACTTGTCCTCGACTGTTTCTTTATTTTCCCACAGTAAATCCTCGTCTATATCCAGGTCATTCCAGAAAAAACCATCCGGCTTTGATCCTAAATCCAGTTTATCTGGCGGCTTTTTCAGCCTCTGTTCACATACAGTTTTTATTTCAACACGTTTGTCCTGAGGCTTAGTCTGTAGCGTCGCCTCCAATACCGAAACCTTTTCCTGTAACTCGTCAACTAGTGAGTGTAGCTTTGCTATCAATTCACTAATTGTCACCTTCGTTGATTCCTCTTTAATCAGATTGATCTCATCTGCCAATCTACCTGGAGACATGTGCCCAGTAGTATCTGCAATTACTTCCTCTGGATCTGCGCAACCCACACTGCTATCGTCTGACCGTATAACGTCAGCTCTAACCTCATACACACTGTAATCTATGTGGTTTTCTACCAATCGTGTCCGGCTATCACTAAAATTTTCGTAATCTTTCTCCTTAATACTCTCGCAATGTTTAAACTGGATGTTCGCATCGGATTGGTCGGCTACTTCTACCATTACAACTTTCGGTAAAGTCTGCCGGTTAGGGCCAGAACTTTCCGTTACTACTTCAACATTCAACTCCTGCGGGACGGAACACGACGCATCTTGCTCGTGCTCCCCATTAACATCAACTATTTCTAGTAAAGTCTGCCGGTTAGGGCCAGAACTTTCTATCACTTCACAATCACTATCTTCCTGCGGGACGAGACGCGGCAAATCCTGCCCGCGCTCCCCATAAATGCTTCTCCCGTACAGGCCCCTATAATCTCTTAGTTCGTCGTATAAGCGACCGAACTGCCTTAACCAGACCTCATCCCTCTCTGCATCTCCTCGCTCGATGACGGACGTTTTATCCGACATCTGATCTTCTTTCAATACTTGCGAATCATTCTTAAACTCAATCTCCAGTTCCGCTGTGGGTATTACAGCTGCCACTTTATGATCGATTTCCGGAACACTACTTAAATTGTTCTCACTGACAGCGAATGTATTTTCTACTGCCGTGTATACAGCTGATCTACTACTTGTGGGCGCACTCTTTTCTCTTAAGGGGATACGGAATCACCTATCCCCGCAATGTTAATATATGCCTACTATAGGGAACATTTTCTCACAAACTACTGGAGACAGAGAGGTAAAAATTTTACTGTATGTGCATTCATATGTTACAACAATACTGAAACAACAGTTTATTGTCAAAGTATTTTCTTACAGAGATATTGTACATTTATTTTTAAGTAAATTTTTTCCATCGCTTTTTACTAGACTATCACCCCTAAGTCTTTTGTAAATCAAGTAATTAAAAAATCGTTGGTTCAGTATGTAATAGGGACCTATGTCACTACGTCATAAAAATTTCAGACTTCTAGGTTGACCAGTACCTGAGATAATGTTCCTAGATGAAGTAAAAAGTAAACTTACGGGAAACGGAGAAAGAAGATTAAAACATTCCTGATCCGTAGCTAATACCCCCTTCACAGTCTTCATAATCATCTTCAAGTCTTCTTTTGGCACCCCTCTGCACCTGTCTTGCTTTTTTCACTAATGTCTTGATTATATTATCAGCATGCCTTAGTCTGTGCTGATCTAAAAAGAACATAGCACGTACCGTACGGGAACCAACACACATACCCAACTTTTGAAGGACCTGGCATTTAGTTATATTTCCAAGATTGAAGGTTGCCACAGCATCATACACACCAAAATGTAGTGTATTAATTCCGACAAATACTGTTTTTGGGAGACGATGCCATATCACACTATTCAAGCACTCGTTGGGGTTCTGCGTTTTTCCGTGAAGACATTTCATCAGAAGACTTCTGTCAGCCAGATCTCTGAAAATGGGCTTTATTTCTGCCATGATGGCTGATGGTAGACTGTGGTGGTGAATGTATTTCTCTCCTGTTGTTAGTCCCCTATTGTATTTACACCAGCTGTTTTCACCTTTGGGGCACAAACCATGTTGTGGATGCTCATCCGTGGATGCGGTGTGGAAATATAAAGCCCATATAGCTCTCCTCATTTCTTCAAGATTGCCTGTATTTTGCCTGATTGCAAGGCCATAGCAGTTCTGAATGTGGTCTATTATGGAATCAGTCAATCTTCCTCTGCCATCCAAGGTTTTCCCATCATCTAGTTTTTTCCCTTTCATAACTGATTTTAACCTTCTCAGCCTGGCACTCATTCTCTTCTGCACATGTCCTATACATTCAAGTTTGCTTATATTTACACTGTTCCCATATGGTTTGCTTTCCAAAACTTCTTTGAATGCTTTAGAGTCACCATCTCCCAGATATTTGACATAGCGAACATTATACCACTGTGAAGAGCGATGAAAAATTTTCTTCACCCCAGCAACCACCATGCCACCACTACTACCATAATAATTAGCAATACAGTCATCACTGTGTTCATTTTTCAGCCTGCCTGTGCACCTACAGTATTTAGACATTATTGCAACATCAATAACCTTGCCAGTATCAACACTAGTTGCTGTTACAACACCATTGTTGGAGGTGTGGCCCCTTTTCTGCCACGTGCCATCAAACGCCACTGTGAGGTCACGACTGCCGTCATTTTCTTCCACTGCTTCTTCCACAGCAACCTGCATTGACTTCTGTGCTACATCTTCAACTGCAGATCCTAGTACATAATTGTAAGCTTCAAACTTTGAAGGTGCACTTGGAAGATTTAGAACACCACATAGCATATCACCAGCTGCTTTGCCCTTACCAATTGCTCGCAATCCATAAACTAACCTAATATTTACACTATAAAGTTCAGTTTTCTTGTATCCATTATTTACAGTTACTGAAACCGAACTTGGAAACTTACAGCTGTATTTACAAACACTGCATATTAAATTAAACGGGGCAGCCAGGCCAACATGGGATTCTACTTTCAGAGAAACGTTTCCATGACATTTTTTGCAGCACAAACTGTTTTCAAGAGCTTCACACAATATATTCGTATCAATGAGTTCAAAAACTTCATTCCCTCTATCAAGTAAATTATATTTCTCTTCCAAATCTCTTAGTTTTTTATGAGAAGCACTGTTTTCATTTGGTGTAAGTTCGTTCGGCAAATCAGTAATAAGTGGATTCACATTTTCCAACAGTGATGATGGTGAACTGCTTTGCTTTGCTAATGAATCATTATTTCTTTTCTTTTGCCAGTTCACACGCTTTTTAAATACTTTTGCTTTAGCTCTAGGCATTTTCACTGCGAAAAATGAAGCACTAAATACGAAATAACTCAACAACAACTACTTTCTTATATCACACTGTTTACAAAACAGTCCCGCCACAAAGTCAAAGAGTAACTTGAGGAAACCAGAGAGAAACATTTTCGGGCAACTAGTGTATAAATAGTCGCTGGAAACCGGGATATTTGAATTCATGTCACTTTAAAGGTACTGCCAAAAAGTTCATGGTCAGCCACGAGAGACGTGTATAACTAAAGCGCAATACCCGATCTCACAAATATATAAAAATAAATTAGTTATAATTGTAGTAGAGCTATGTATGATACGTCATTTTAAAGAGGAAACATGGCAGAATGTAATACACCAATAAAAAAAAAATCGATTTTTTAACCCAAAATCCGATTCCGTATCCCCTTAACACTGGCACACTCTCCCGCCGTTGATTATTCCATACGGAATTTTCATAATGACGATACCTGGGTTTTCTCCTGTTATTGGGCCGCCAAAATTTCTCCACGCCCGCTCGGCCCCTCACCGGCGCGGCTAATGGTTTCCCTGTCTCGTCCCAGCAGATACGCTCCCCGGATGCTGCTGAGGCGGCTGATCACACCCTCTGGCGTTATTACTATTCTGTGAAGCCCGTATCACGTTAGTATGATACTGGTTTCTGTCATTCCTGTTATCATTTGCATTGTACCGATTGTTATTACGGCCCGAACCATTATTGTTATTGCTGCGGTATGCATTATTCCCATGGTTATCGTTGTTATGGTTGGGGTGGTACCCGTTGTTGTTACCACGGCCTCTACCACTGTCGCGATTATTGCGCCAATTGTCCTCGTCCTCAACTCTTTCCAGGAAATCATTGACTGTCCTATAATTGCTTCCTACGTAGCGTTTTGCATCATCTGGAAGCTTCTTGTAGAGTTCCCAGACTATTTCGGATTCCGTGCGGCGATCACGCAAATATTCCAACTTGCGGATCCAGCCCTCACAAAACTCCCTCATCGAAGAGCGCGAATTCGCATCGAAAGGCCTCGATACGACAAATTCGCGCCAGACACTTTGCTGTTTTTGCTCTGACCAGTATTCAGCCAGAAACAAATTTTTAAACTCGTCAAAAGTCAGGTTCGTAATGTTGAGGTTTAAGCCCCAACGCTTCGCATCACCAGCCAGCACATCAATAACCGCATTAATTTTTCTCTCATTAGTCCATGATCTGGGTAAAACTCTTTCACAATTTTTAATGAAATCCGTCGCGTGAATACCGCCTTTTTTCAAGGGGTCGAACCGCTCCTCTTTCGTCAACAATTCCGAACTATGTGCACAGATTGGCACATAGCTCTGTTTTTCGTCAAGTTTCTTTTCTAATTCCGACACTCTCGTAATTACTTGGCAAGTGGTTGTCGCAAGCGTTTCCACTTCCCTCTTTTTCTCTTCGCAGGTATTAGCCTGCTCCCTCACTTTAGTGTCTACTTCGGACACTAAAGCCTTTAAAGTTTCCACCTTCTGTTGATCCTCTTTTTTCACTAATTGAATTTGTTCCGTCACCTTATTCTCGATGATCGGAGCAACTGCTTCTCCTACACTTTTCTCGATTCTGCTAATTTCGGAATCAAAACGAGTATTTATGCTCGCAATTTCCGCCTGAACGCCTATCATTTCCTGTTTAAGATTACCGATTTCGGTATTAATTACAACAATATCTTCTTTGATTTTATCAACTTTTGTATTAACAACTCCAACATTGTTGTTAACAACATTAATAGCTTTGTTCTGATTGTCTAGCTTTCGTTCAATCTTTTCAGACTGAGCTTCTTGCTTGGCAGACAGAGCTATAATTTCTGCCGATTGACTCTTGATTTCATTAATCAAAACATTAAATAAATCAGTTAAATTCCCGGAGACTACCGGTTTTACTTCCGTAGCTGGTTCCTCTATATATGTTCCCCCGTATTCATCATCAAGGGGTACAGATTTGATTTTCGCTTCCGATTCCGAAACATTTTCTAAAGTTTGGAATTCCGTTTCTGCTCTTTGTTGCGTTTCGGCGGTCGCGTCTTTCATGCTAGCCGCCTGCCCCTGAACAATGGGAACCGCCGTGCGCGTTTCCCACTGTTCGACCGATTGTTCCGTATCCAAGTCTACCAAATTTTGGTAATTGTTGCCTTCACTCATTTTAATAATTTTCAATATAAATGACAAATCTCAAATGTAATTAGGATTACTCCCACTACTTATTCTCGCTGACGTAGCGGCCTGTATGTAACCAGTACTTTGTTACGAGATTTGCACAATGCCAAATTCGTGTCCAGAACAACCTCAAAACCGAAGATTGTCCTGTCACGGTCGCCACGTGGAATCTCCCCCTCACTTATCGACCTTAATGACAGTGAAAAATTAAACCGCGTGTACCTAATGGAAATTTGGGAAAAGCAATCGTCACCGAAGTTAATCTATCGGTAAAGAGGGAGGAAAGGGTTACATCTAAATGAAAGGAAAAATGCAAATGAAACTGCTGGAAATTAATTTTGAAAAGGGGTAAAGTTAATAAAGAAAGTAAATGTGCGGCCGTTACGTTAACAATTAACTAGCGGTAACTAGATATTTGAGATTTGGGGGAAATCACGGTCGCCAGTCCTAAGGACAATTACTATAGTAACTGAAAAAGAAAGGTTATTACACATATAATTAACACTAGAAGCGTGGCAACTGAAGGTTGACACGTGTAGTGTGCAAACTGAAAGTTTGTCAGAAGTAATAAATTTCGCTACACTCTGACTTAATTTAGCAAAAGAATTACTAAAACCGGAAAATCGAAAGTTAATTTAGTGACTGAAGTTAATAGTGAGCTTTCTTTCTGAAGCACATCGAAATCCAGTAAAATACGGTTAGTCTTGGACTACCTCAACAATCATTTCAAAAGCAACTTGACTCTACGCAATTTAGAAACAAGAGATTTAACTTTGAACTTGAATTAAATGATTCTGAACTATTAACAATAGCAAAATTTAGTACGTACCAAGCTGAGCTGCAGTCACAGGTAAGCTAAAATATGCTAACAAAACTCGCACTCTAAATTTGTGCTCGTGTAACCTAAATATTGTAGCCAGCTACTGAACTTTGAAATTAAAGCAGTGAAATCTAATTATATTATTTTAATGCTGGCGTTTGAATTTCAACGACACTCGGGTTCATTTCGGAAAAGGAAGGGACCCTGCTTGGCAATGCAATTGGGACAATGAGCAACAAAGGTTCATGCTAAGTTACTGTAATTTTGCGAGGCAAATGGAACAATTTGAAAAGCTGAGGTCTGCCATACAGTTCTGAAACTTTACGTGCTTTTAGTCTTCCTTGTTGGTTGATTGAAGGTTTGAAGCCGTCGATCGAGGAGGTGGCGACAGTCACTCATTGTCGGCCGTCGCTGTTGCAGAAGCTGGATGTTGGCGCGCCTTCTTCTCGACACGGTCACCAGGCGAAACGGGCTCTTGATGTGCGCCAGCTAATGCTTCCCGTCCGCGACACCATGTCAGAAACTATCATCGCGAGTCGAGCGCAATTACATGCTGCCAAACCCCGAAAGCGCGGCAACTCGCGGGAGCGTCACACAACACCTCCTGCTCCACTCGCTACTCCCGCCACACTCTCTCTGCTCCGCCCGCGCTCCACCGGCAGAGTTAACACTACCAAAGATCCTACACACTTTGAGTCTTCACACGACCTATCGATGTAATCGTTCGATATCAGTTTTCCCTAGGCAAGACCCAGCGTAAAAATACAAATAATATTTACGAAACAAACCAATTATACATCGACATAAGTGCATAAATATAAATATATCCAAACAGTAAAGCAATTACAATATATAAAGAGACAGAAATGTCATATCTTGAGGTAACAAAACAAGGAAAAAAATAATAGTACAATAGATGGAAATAGGAGGATATGCATTTCCGGCGTTACAACGTGCTACAGACGCGAAATTTAACCGACAGGAAGAAGGTGCTGTGATATGCAAACGATTAGCTTTTCAGAGCAATCACACAAGGCTGGCGCCGGTGGCGATACCTACAAACAGCAATTGACCGGCGTTGTTTGGTGAAACGTTGTTGTGATGCCTCATGTATGGAGGAGAAATGCGTACTATCGCGTTTCCGACTTTGATAAAGGTCGGATTGTAGCCTATCGCGATTGCGGTTTATCGTATCGCGACATTGCTGCTCGCGTTGGTCGAGATCCAATTACTGTTAGCAGAATATGGAATCGATGGGTTCAGGAGGGTAATAAGGAACGCCATGCTGGATCCCAACGGCCTCGTATCACTAGCAGTCGAGATGACAGGCATCTTATCCGCGTGGCTGTAATGGATCGTGCAGCCACCTCTCGATCCCTGAGTCAACAGATGGGGACGTTTGTAGGACAACAACTATCTGCACGAACAGTTCGACGACGTTTGCCGCAGCATGGACTATCAGCTCGGAGACAATGGCTGCGGTTACCCTTGACGCTGCAGCGCAGACAGGAGCGCCTGCGATGGTGTACTCAACTACTTACGTGGGTGCACGAATGGCAAAACGTAATTTTTTCGGACGAATCCAGTTTCTGTTTACAGCATCATGAAGGTCGCATCCGTGTCTGGCGACATCGCGGTGAACACACACTGGAAGCGCGTATTCGTCATCGCCATACTGACGTATCACCCGGCGTGATGGTATGGGGTACCATTGGTTACACGTCTCGGTCAGCTCTTGTTCGCATTGACGGAACTTTGAACAGTGGACGTTACATTTCATATGTGTTACGACCCGTGGCTCTACCTTTCATTCGATCCTTGGGAAACCCTACATTTCAGCGGCATAATGCACGACTGCTTGCTGCAGGTCCTGTACGGGCCTTTTAAGATACAGAAAATGACCGACTCCTGCCCTGGCAGGCACATTCTCCAGATCTCTCACCAACTGAAAATGTCTGGTCCATCGTGGCCGAGCAACTGGCTCGTCACAATACGCAAGATGCTACTGGTGATGAACTGTGGTATCGTGTTGAAGCTGCATGGGCAGCTGTACCTGTACACGCCATCCATGCTCTGTTTGACTCTATGCCCAGGCGTATCAAGGCATTTATTACGGAGAGAGGTGATTGTTCTGGGTAGTGATTTCTCAGGATCTATGCACCCAAATTGCGTGAAAATGTAATCACATGTCAGTTCTAGTATAATATATTTGTTCATTGAATACCCGTTTATCATCTGCATTTCATCTTGGTGTATCAATTTTAATGGCCAGTAGTGTAATTTATACCTCTTGTTTGATTCGCTTTTGGTCACAAAAACACAGACGTCATACGCGCCCATGTCAAACCTTAGAATACCAACAAGCAAAAGTTAAAAGTGACTACACGTTCAACCCAATCAACGAAAGGAAAGACAGCTAGAAACAGGACATCCTCTAGGAGAAAGCTCCACAAAGTACGCCTAGAGACAACGAAGTTTCCGAACTAGAGATTAAATATCCTTCGCCATATTGCTACGACGGATAAAAAGTAAAACACGGTCGACAGCGTCGTTCACTAAAACGGTCGGTAACGCAGACGCATAATGTAAAGCGATAAAAAAAAAGGCTTTCGTTTAGGAAATGGGGAACCGACAAAGGTTGACGACAGTAAGAACATAGTGATGGGGGATCACGACTTACAAATGGCGATTGCTAAAACGACACCACCTGCCGAATGACGGCGACACGGAGCTCAGCGGACGGAATGGAAGCCCTAGCAGGCCGATGTAGGACTGCAGCCTTGGCAGTAGCGTCGGCATCCTCGTTTCCCATCACGTGACCCGAAACCCACATAAATATCACAGGGGCTCCCTCAAGAGCGAGCAAATGGAAGCATTCTTGGACCCGTTGCACTAAGCGATGGACTGTCCATAGCGAACAGAGGCTCTGAAGGGCATTGACAGAATCGGAGAATATGACACAATTAAAAAGCGTGTGTTCGCCGTATGTGCAGGTTGGCCCGACAGAGGGCGAAGAGTAGTGCTGTAAAAGTTGCCTGCAAAGGTCGAGAAACTTACAGCGACAGATCGAATCCGGAGTATTTCCCTTAGGAAGCGAATGAAGTCCAAGATGGACACGGACCGCCACATGAAACCAAGATGGTAAAGGGTTCACATCCATCGTGAACATGGCTGTTAGCATGAGGTTAAGCTGTCTGGAAAATAGCCGAAAGCGAACTGATGGAGGTAACAGAAAAGAAGGACACGCCTGATATTGGCAGGCAAGGGAATCATCGAAGAAGAAGGCATAGGATAGATGGCCAGCATCGAAGAGAAACGGCATGTGTATCTGCTTAGGAGCCCATCACACAGGTGTGACAGCGGTAGTTTGGCAGCCTCTGCATAGAGACTCTCAACCAGGCTAGAGTAATAGGCGCCAGTGGCCAAACGAACTGCACGATGGTCGACTGTATTAAGATATCATGAAATGGACGGTCTTGCTTGCCTGCAAGAGAAGGGTGCTGCAATGTCTGAGTGTAGACATTATCCGACACTGGGATGGTAGATCGGGATGAGGTGAGAGCATGATATAGCTCATTCATAGTAAAGGCGGCATTGTATCATTCACGACTCTGAGAGGAGGAGGGTATCACCCCAGCCCCATCCACTCATTTCCGGTGGAGGAAGGCGGGGTGATAGCGGGTGGAGCTCAAAATCTACGCAAAATAGCGGTGTAAGGTGTTGGAGATGGCAGTGGGATCCACACTTACACCATCTGCTATGGTCAGGCAGGAAATTGGGGTATGGACCGTGGCCCCAGAGAGCCGTCGGAGGTTGCCCCACATGATGGGCCGGCCGGGGTGGCCGAGCCGTTCTAGGCGCTACAGTCTGCAACCGCGCGACCGCTACGGTCGCAGGTTCGAATCCTGCCTCGGGCATGGATGTGTGTGATGTCCTTAGGTTGGTTAGGTTTAAGTAGTTCTAAGTTCTAGGGGACTGATGACCTCAGCAGTTAAGTCCCATAGTGCTCGGAGTCATTTTTGAACCACATGATGGAAGAGGGAGTGAACTGTTAAAAGAACCAGTTAAAGGAAACCACCTAGCTTTTTCGCTATCCTGAAGAATGCGACGACACTGAGCACGCAATTGCTTACAACTAATACAGTTGTCCATCATAGGACGACGATTAAAAACGCAAAGAGCACGTCTCTGCAACAAAATCGTGTTGCGGCAAGCCTCAGTCCACCAAGAGAGCGGGACATGGTGCAGTAAAGGTGAAGTGCGAGCTGTGAAACATTCTGCAAGAAAAAGGATAACGTTCGTAAGGTATTCGACCTGCTCATTACAACTGAGAAAATGTTGTTCTTCGTAGGTCACCAGGGAGGAGTAAAGCCTCGCAGTCGGCATTATTGTTTTTGTTGTTGTCGTCAGCCCTGAGACTGGTTTGATGCAGCTCTCCATGCTCCTCTTTCCTGTGCAAGCTTCTTCATCTCCCAGTACTTACTGCAACCTACATCGTTTTGAATCTGTTTAGTGTATTCATCTCTAAGTCTCCCTCTACGATTTTTACCCTCCACGCTGCCCTCCAATGCTAAATTTGTGATCCCTTGATGCCTCAGAACATGTCCTACCAACCGGTCCCTTCTTCTTGTCAAGTTGTGCCACAAACTCCTCTTCTCCCCAATTCTATTCATTACCTCCTCATTAGTTACGTGATCTACCCAACTAATCTTCAGCATTCTTCTGTAGCACCACATTTCGAAAGCTTCTATTCTCTTCTTGTCCAAACTATTTATCGTCCATGTTTCGCTTCCATACATGGCTACAATCCATACAAATACTTTCCGAAACGACTTCCTGACACTTAAATCTATACTCGATGTTAACAAATTTCTCTTCTTCAGAAACACTTTCCTTGCCATTGCCAGTCTACATTTTATATCCTCTCTACTTCGGCCTTAGAAAGTAGCAAATAGGATTTACACGTAGGTGGGGTAGGACTCAGCAAATGGACAGCACACGGGAAATGCTCGCTCGAGTACGTGTCAGAGATAATAGACTACTCCAGGCGACGGTTAAGCTGGGCAGCGCAGAACGAGAGCTCCAAATGGGAATAGGTGTGCGTGGAGTCTGAAAGGAATAAGAGTGCTCCAGTGTTTAGAAAATGAGGTTGAACTGACTGAGGTCAGCCAAGAGGGCACCTCTATGACATGTTGTGAAGGAGCCTCATAGCGGACTGAGTGCGTTGAAGTGACCAAGCAGCGGAAAGGGGGAGGGAATTGACCAAGTTGGAGGAAGTCTGCCTTGGTGACACCAAATGACAGACAGATGTAGACATTGCAAAGAGAAAATGTGAAGTGAGGAACAACAATGCGGGCTGCAACAGCTTGCAGCCGAATGTTTAGTGAGATGGTTTGGGTGTGAACACAATGCAGAATCACTTCCCCATGAAATTCAATGCCGTTCTCAGGGGGAAGGTCAAAGCTGCCCAGAGAGAAATGTGAGAGGCCGAAGTGCTCCAAGGATGCAGTTTTGTATCTTGTAGGCAGAAAACAAGTGGATGCTGCAATTCAAGTAGCAGTCGTAATTTCTTCGTATTCGATCTAATGCTACGAATGTTCCATTGGAGGAGAGTCATGACAGTTAAAGGTGGGAGGGAACAAATTAAGGGTTAACACCTTGGCAGGTGCCGAGTGCCAGCCTTCGAAGACGCACTGATACAGGGCGCAGAGGCTGGAGGATCCTGTTCCAAGAGATCTACAGAGGCGTTGGTATCCTCTGTGGATTCCAGGGAAGAAAAACGGTAGGCGGTGCGCACTGGCGAATTAGAGGTCGGCCATGTGAGGATATCAAGCGGCTACACCATAGAAGAGGATCTCAGAGTCGGGGAAGGAGAAGACCGTTTGTCTTTGTTTGATTTCTTAGAGCCTGTGCAGTTACCAGATGAAGACTCAGCTGTTTTTTGGCTGGAGGGATGTAGGAAATCTTCGTGAGAGCGTTCCGGTTGTCCTTTCTGGCTTACTGGTTGTGAAGCAGGTCATTTCACCACTGGGGGTGAAGATTTTGTTGGTTGTTGCGCAGTTCCATGAGAAGGAGACGAGGATGCTACCGTGATACTGAGCGATTTTACAACTATACTTTTGAATTTGAGATCGCAAGCCTGCATGGCTTTGTCCTTCGTGGAGCGAGGCATAACAAGGACAGTACTGTAAGTGCCAGATGGTTAAATGCAAGGTTTTCGACTACCCAGCGACTTGCGAGCGACGGGTAAGGTACGTTTTCCTTTATCTGGATCTCCTAGACGACCTGATCATCGAGATACGTGGGGCATTCTCGGAATGAGGCTGCGCGGTCGCACATTGAAACTGTTACAGCAGGGAGAAAGAGGCAGGCAGTCTCTCTCATGAGCATCCCTACCGCAAGTGACACATTTGGCCGTGTTTTTACACGACATGTGTGTGTGTTTGTAACGTTGGCACTGGTAGCAAAGCATCAGTTTGAAATGTATACTCGGACCGTGACGACTTCATAGCCTTTGATCTTAGATACAAGCAATACTCTATGAAACATAAGAAAGAGAATACGTGTAGGCACTAATATTGCGTCAGTATTTCTCACTGCCCAATGGACTGCAGCGATACTCTGATCAGAGAGGTTCAAAAATGGTTCAAATGGCTCTATGCACTATGGGACTTAACATCTGAGGTCATCAATCCCCTAGACTTAGAACTACTTAAACCTAAGTAACCTAAGGACATCACACATATCTATGCCCGAGGCAGGATTCGAACCTGCGACCGTAGCAGCAGCGCGGTTCCGGACTGAAGCGCCTAGAACCGCTCGGCCACTCAGAGAGGTAAGTTAGGATTTCTCCCTCAGTCAGACAATCGAGTGGCCGAATGTAATTAACACCACCTGAAGAATTAAGCATTCAATGGGCCGTAACACGAACAGGTTGCCTGTGGAGGAGCGAAACTGTAAGCAGTTGTTGGGCTTGAAAATCACAACTGGTCTCCAAAACCAAAGTTCCATTACATAAACGAGAGCAGGATTTCACATGGCCTGTAGTTGCATCAACACTTTTCATAATACGTTTTGTGGCGGTGTTCGTAGCGACAAACAATTTGCGTTAGAAACGGCTTACGAAGTCACCGCCACACTTTTAATAGCGGGCCGACCGGTCCGCTGGAACAGTGAACAGAAAGATGAAAACCCAAACACTCTGATTAAATAAAAGTCGGTACTTATCTTTATTAATGAAGATACAGAAACACAGTAGTGAACTCCGTGTCTACAGAGATCTGTCTAGTTCGAGTCGGAGCGGCTAGGGCAGCGTCGGCTGACGACAAACAACAACTCTGCTGCGATGAACACACAACTGACTAGCAAGTACACAATTCGGTGGCGAGTATACAACTGAGCGGCGAATACAGAACTGTCCTAGCGCTCGCGACTCCAGCGCTTAAGAAGCCAGAAGCCAGCGGTGACGCGCGCAGACTTGCGGCGATTTCCTGTATCGCTGGCGCTGCTTATGCGGACGGCGTCCGGACTTTGATGCTGCCAACCTTTTGGCAGCGGGCTCGGTTGGCATTACTGGCTAGGATATAACAATAAGAGACAGATTAACCACAGCAAATGACTGAACTTCGTCAGTACATAATACCACGAGAAACGGAGGTGCAGTTGAAAGATTCTTTGATCTTTACCCTCAATCCGTTCACGTGTTGTAAACGTAGATTGAGATGGTAATTGGCTCATTGCGAGAAAGTCTCCCATGATTGCCAGTGTCTCCGATCGTGCGCTCCTTCAAACCGGGGGCTCTCCTCAGAGGGCAGGCCCATCCACCTTAGGTCGCTGTTTATACCTCAGATCACACCTCCAGAATTCCTGGAGAGGGGACAATTGGCAATTTGGGAACGTAAGAGCTCAGGCAGTCACTCCTCCCCGTTACCCAGAACTGGGAGTTACGCTTTACCCAGTCACCTGCTATGCGTCAAACGCGTGGACCGGCTTTCAGGAGCGCACAGAGAGAAAGAAGAACCATGGAGGAAACTCAAACGCCGAAGCGGAGGAGGGGTAGGGTATGGAGGGTTTGGACAGACAGCAGAAAGATAGACATGCAGCACATAAAGGGAAGCGGTTCTGCTAAGGCTTGGCTGGCGTCGTAGCTGAATAGGAACTCACCAAAGAGTGGTGAGATCTCTGGGGAGATTGATACCTTGTCAACTCTTTCTTTCTTGTTTTACATTAGTATATACTTTGTTGTCCAACGTAGTGTTTTCAATTTTCCAGATTGATAATCATAGTTCATCTGCACTTCGAGCAATTTTCAAAATTGAGTTAAGAATATCAGGATGTTGGAAACCGTTTTCCGAAGAGGAGTTTGAAAAAGACTGCCTCAATGATGCTGCTGAAGTTTTGTGTCTCACGAATGTTTGCAGGCTTCAAGAAATCGGCCTCCCATAACAAACTGTGACACGAGGTACAAGTGATTTGGTCGGCGATGTGCACAGACAGTTAATACACTACCGGCCATTTAAATTGCTACACCGTGAAGATGACGGGCTACAGAAACGAAATTTAACCGACAGGAAGAAGGTGCTTTGATATACAAATGATTAGCTCTTCAGAGCATTCACACAAGGCTAGCGCCGGTGGCGACACCTACAACGTGCTGACATGAGGAAAGTTTCCGACCGATTTCTCACACACAAACAGCAGTTGACCGGCGCTGCCTGGTGAAACGTTGTTGTGATGCCTCGAGTAAGGATGAGAAATGCCTACCATCAGGTTTCCGACTTTGATAAAGGTCGGATTCTAGCCTCTCGCGATTGCGGTTTATCGTATCGCGACACTGCTGCTCGCGTTGGTCGATATCCAATGACTGTTAGAAGAATATGGAATCGGTGGGTTCAGGAGGGTAATATGGAACGCCGTGCTAGATCCCAACGGCCTCGTATCACTAGCAGTCGAGATGACAGGCATCTTATCCGCACGGCTGTAACGGATCGTGCAGCCACGTCTCGATCGCTGAGTCAACAGATGGGGACGTTTGCAAGACAACAACCATCTGCACCAACAGTTCGTCGACGTTTGCTGCAGCATGGACTATCAGCTCGGAGACCATGGCTGCGGTTACCTTTGACGCTGCAGCACAGACAGGAGCGCTTGCGATTATGTATTCAACGACGAACGTGAGTACACGAATGGCAAAACTTCATTTTTTCGGATGAATCCAGGTTCTGTTTACAGCATCATGATGGTCGCATCCGTGTTTGGCGGCATCGCGCTGAACGCACATTGGAAGCGTGTATTCGTCATCGCCATACTGGAGTATCACCTGGCGTGATGGTATGGGGTGCCATTGGTTACAAGTCTCGATCACCTCTTGTTCGCATTGATGGCACTTTGAACAGTGGACATTACATTTCAGATGTGTTACGACCCGTGGCTCTACCCTTCATTCGATCCCTACGAAACCCTACATTTCAGCAGGATAAGCAAGACCGCATGTTGCTGGTCCTGTACGGGCATTTCTGGATACGAAAATGTTCGACTGCTGTCCTGGCCAGCACATTCTCAAGATCTCTCACCAATTGAAAACGTGTGGGCAATGGTGGCTGAGCAACTGTCTCGTCACAATACGTCAGTCATTACTCTTGATGAACTGTGGTATCGTGTTGAAGCTGCATGGGCAGCTGTACCTGTACACGCCATCCAAGCTCTGTTTGACTCAATACCCAGGCGCATCAAGGCCGTTATTACGGCCAGAAGTGGTTGTTCTGGGTACTGATTTCTCAGGATTTATGCACCCAAATTGGGTGAAAATGTAATCACATGTCAGTTCTAGTATAAAATTTTTGTCCAATGAGTACCCGTTTATCATCTGCATTTCTTCTAGGTGTAGCAATTTTAATAGCCAGTAGTGTAAATAAGATTAAGGACTCTGTTGCTTTCTGTATTGAACTGGTTGAAGCTACAATCTCACAGAAACAGCTTCTGTAGTGACATAGATATGAGGTGTTGATAACGTTCTGCGTGTAACAGAGGACGTTTTGGACTTAGTGCCTTTTAAAGGGACTACGACAGGTGTAGACCTACTCCAAGCCGTCGAGCAAGCAATAGATGGTGTCGGTATACACTGGAATCGGTTATTCTCGGTGACCACGATTGGAGCACAGGAACTGACATGGAAAAGGACTCCTACCGTTGATGCGCAAAAAGCTAGGACACACAGGAGAGAGGTTGTAAGGAATTCACTGCATTCTACTTCGAGAGGCGCTTTGTGGAAAATCAGTAACGTTAGGAAACGTCATGCAAATTGTTGTGGGTGTTGTAAACTACCTGAAAACACATGAGCCTTCGCACCGCTAGTTTCGGCAGATCTTAGAGAAATTTGGAAAGGAGTACGGCAACGTATCTTACTATACTGAAGTGGCCGGCCGAAGTGGCGATTCAGTGTGGAAGCGCGCGACCGCTACGGTCGCAGGTTCGAATCCAGCCTCAGGCATGGATGTGTGATGTCCTTAGGTTAGTTAGGTTTAAGTAGTTCTAAGTTCTAGGGGACTGATGACCTCAGATGTTAAGTCCAATTGTGCTCAGACCCATTCGAACCATTTTTTATACTGAAGTGCGCTGGTTCAGTCGAGGTGAAATGCTGAAAACATTTTTTTTGGTTTACGTATGGCCGCCGTAGTACATACAGTTCTTACATGAGAAGAAGAAAAGTGAACCGAAGTTAGAAGACCATTGCTGGATATCGGACGTTGCGTTTCTCACATGAACAGCCTGAACATCAGTCTGCAAGGTGAAAGTAATTAAATTACTGACATGTTGGAAAATATAATTGCCGTTTGGGAGATGCAACTGTTTTCTGAAAACACTGCAGATTCGCTTCCCTTGGTTTGGTCCACGAAATTTCAAGAATACATGTCTATAACTGTAAAAATTGAGGCTCAATTTCGAGCATGATTTGTAGATGTTACCAGTGTGTCTCCTATCACTTGTTGCTTTGCACGGCCTTTTTTAGCATCAGTTGATGACGCTCCGAATCTTCTGTAGGTGGAACCGATGGTCCTGAAGTGCAATACACGGCTGAAGGACAAGTTCTTTGCTGTATGAAGTACAATAGAATTCTACGAAAACTTTCCACAGCAAGAATTTCCATTTTTTGGATCTACTTGTACGTATTTTCATTTTTCTCCATAATGAAAGTGAATAAATCATAGTTTCGATCGAGTGTTAGTGAATAAATCCTTGCAAGTACTTGCGTTTTTCAATGCGCCAAGCTTTAGTGCACGACATTAACTTCATCGTTTCTCATCACCGACGATAAACATGAATCGGATCTCTTTCCTTTTCTAATTTAAAATTGTTATTTACTAGCAGCGGCTCATCCAATTACATGTGACACAGGCGAACACTGTTATCAGAAAATTTTGGTATTAAACCGGTTGTTCGAGGTATACTTTCATGCTTAAAAAATGTTAAACTGTCCGTTAATTACTGAGAGATATGTTTGACACCCTTGCCGTCAAGGATATGTAGTTACCTAAAGTGGGCTTGTATTTATGCATCATTTGTTTTTATGGTTTGTTTTAGCATCGTGACGTTTGTTGATAGGGTCATTGAATGAAAAGATAGCTTCCCATGATGCATTGCACACTGAAGAGATCACGAGAGTGCACCATGTAGAATGTATCCCAGCTAGTGAGTAAAGCAAAGCGGCGACTTGTGTGTTTATGTTAGACGCGTACCCGTACACTAAATGAGCGTTGACTGTTCCGTTTCCCTGTTTACACGTCCGGTAAGTGTGCAGACTGTGACCAGGAAGTTGCACTTGCGCATCAGCTCAGCGCGTGTCCAGAATTTCTAGCCGGCCCTGATTTGTGCGGAACTGCTTGATCATTACGAGGCTGAGACTGACAATCTTTGTCGAACATCTTCACAGGCGGTGGAACAATGGTTCATCACTTCGAACCGGAAACAAAACGGCAATCCATGGAGTAGCACTACACTACCTCTCCTCCTAAGAAAAAGTTCAAAGCCGCACCATTAGCCGGTAAAGTCAAGGCGACGGTCTTCTGGTACTCTGAAGAGGTTATCTTGTTTGATGTCCTCCTTGATGGCGCAGCCATCAACACTGAAATGTATTGTGCTATCTCCTCCACGACAAAGCAAGACCCAAAAACAGTGCATCCGATAGGAGCTCACGAAACTTCATCGGACTGTTGCTCCTCATCCTCCATACAGCCCGCATCTCGCACCTTCCGACTTCCATCTATTTGGTCCAATGAGTGCTGCACTCCGCGGGAAGCAGTACGTGAGTGAGGGAGTAGTTATTGTAGCATCAAGACGCTGGCTCTCTCATGGAAGAGCAGAGTGGCACCACTCGCGCATACAGGCCCTCCCTGTAAGGTGGCGTAAGGCCGTCGCAGATTGCGTTGAAATATGGGCTTTTCTAGCAAGAGAATGTGGGAAATAAAACCAACCTGCTTTTAGTAAAAATATGTGTCCCATTACTGAATGCCACTGAAAGACTATTATGATCAACTTTCTGAGAGAACTACAGTATCATTCTATGTTACTTACATCAAAAATTTTTGCGCATTTTTTGTTGGAGTTTATAAAAATAAAAATAAATCATTATTTTGTGGTCTTGAAGGCCTGTTCTCGGAGTTATAAATTCGCTTTCTAATTCACTGGTGAGCTCCACCACCTTAAGAAATTCTCACCACAACTAGAAACATATGTCGTTACATCAGCACACTATATAAATGAACTGAAGTAATTGTAACAGACGTCTGTAGACTTAACTACCGGTTCGTAACGACTGAAGACTGAGTTTTAACCAGTAGAGAAATCAACGGTGACTGGCTGGTGTTTCAGGATTCACAAAGTTTTATTGTGCGTTTTAACACAGCACATCAGTTTCTGACATAACTGCATTCCCTATTGAGCGTGTGACTTTTGGTACGTTTGCTTCCATTCCCGTAATTCGTCCAGTAGCTTTAAAGTGCGTTTAAGATGAAGACTGAGTACATAAATAACTTCAATCTGTGACAGTTTGGACGGTGAAATATACAAATCTGCGTACAGCAGACAAAAACACGTAAGTGCTCTGAACTGTTAAAGCACTGTGATAAATTACTGGACATAGGTAAATCTCATGTGGATAAACATGCTCTTTTGACATTATTATGAGATGAAAATGATGAATCATAAGTTTCTTTCCTCACTTAATACTATTTGAAATTGATAGTGTATATGCTATACTGAACCCAATCTGCAGGAAATCTTCAGTTTCTAACATCCAACTGGTAAAATACAATTAAACAAGCTAGAAGATGTATTTGCTATTTTAAAGTGACACAGGATTAAGATTCAGTCGATTTGCTTTGACTTTTTGTGCACCGCAGTACGTACAACAAGTTCCATTATAGTCACGACATGTCCTTCAGTTAAACTGATGGGAACCTACAAACGGTGGCATGAGTGAACAATTTTCTGTTCTCTCATAATCTTAATGATCATTCTGATCACAGCGACTGTTTTTATAGGATATTTTTTCTTTCCAAATGATTGTCACTTTTGGAATCCTATGCAACAATTATTGTAATAAGTAATCCATCTGCTATAAACCAAACAGGAGAGAAATATAATGCTTCTTGAATAGAATTATTTTTTCTGCGTTACTCTCCTTTCATCTTAATGTATTTCTTTGATGATAATTCGTTTGTTTCATTATAAAGATAATATTTGATCATGGGGTAACCTGACTGTTTAAGCCAATAAAGCACCAAATATTTCATGCCTCTGTTGTTTCTAAGAGTGATTTGCGTCAAAGTCCCTTTCAACGTTTCACCATGCAATAAACAAGACGTCGGTGGCTGAGATTGTATGCTACTTCCGTCAGAAACGTTCAGGTAGTATCGATGTCGTACGTCATATAGGCAACATAAGAAGAATAAATATGAGACAGTTAATGCTACAGACACGAAAGATCGACATGAAGATTCCACAACTCTCGCATAGTATAGCCCTGAGGCACGAAGCTACTGATGCAAAATACCGGAGGAAAACAACCCTTTCCGCTCGATTACACGGCCATCCAAGTTTTCATAACACGTCACAATATCGCTAGATATCACCCACAATATTACTTCTAGGCATGTTAGCGCCTCTGTTCCCACACCTCGATTCGTTATTTATGTGTCAGTTTCATGTATTGATAGCATACAGGCTTTAGTGAGGGGGGTGGAAATCGCTACACAAGGTTTAAATTTATCAATGCAGAAAAATAACTAAACAATCGATGTAAAATGTTATGAAATATTTCTACGAAGTTCAACAAGTCAAAGAGGTCATTTCACTGTGGTTCAGACACAGTTATTTCATTGATCCCACAAATTTTCAAATCATAAACTAATGAAATTATTACCGATTGGACGTGAGACCACAAACTTACTTCTTTCTTCTGCATGCGTAGTGAACTACAGATACCATAATACAGATGCTGTTCTCTCTGCATTCACGAAATGGGCTCGATATGTGTGCGGGATATAATAATATTATCTTTGCTATCCCATTAGTGCTCTTAGCAGGAGTTGTAAAAGTCTCGCAGCGGTAACGCCCCCCCCCCCCTCCCCCCCTCCCCTTGCCTTTCACATACGCAGGGAGTCGAGAGCTTCCAACGCAAGTAGATCAGAAATATGTGTTGAGCCAAATAAACAGTGTTTAGTGTCCGTAGGGTGACCACGCAGATCAGACGTCACGGTGAAACGTGTCAGAACGTCTGTTCTCTATCAAACGATACGTATAAACAGCGACTGAAGTTTAATTTATTTTACGCTTGCGGGGTGCCGCTTAGCGAATGTTTGAAGCTTACGATTGCACAGCATAACCTAGACGGCAATAAACACCTAAAACAAACATTCAGCACCGTAATAAATATTAATTTCATCGTTTCATATACCAAATTTCAAATAAGCTACCCGAAATATTTCAGTATATGCACCTGCATTACTTAAATCTAACAGATGGTGCCTTAGGAACTGTTCGTTCAAATGTTTTCCTTTCCTTTCGAAAAAGTTGTAATTGAACATATTGTTATTTTTTCGATATTTTTCATAGAAGCTGAACAGTTTCAAAATAGTAGAGCATGTACCGAGAAAAACAAAAGTGTGTAAATACTTTTATTACGTCTGCAAGAGGACGGCACTGGTTAAGCAAAGACTTTGTTTGATGAAAAAGTGACGAGAACCCAAGTTTGTAGGTTGGCTGGCAATTATTTGGAGTTTTTGCCTGGAATTCAGTGATGTGGAAACGTGACATCAGGAAGAAAAGTGTGACTAACAGTGACGATATGTCAAGAAGGGAAAAACAAATTTATTGCTGCGTAAGAGGAGCCGTAAATGTGGCACAAAACGCTACTAAAATCAAAATATCCTCGTCAACAATCCCTCGAAGTTCAACATCTTGTTGTAAAGTGCCGCTTTTCAGTGACTATTTGCTTACTTCTTTCGAAATAAAATTATTTAGAAATTTTTAACGAGCTTTTTTCTGGTAAATAATTTATTCTACAACATATAATCAAGAATCGGTAGTAAATTTGGCACTAAAGCCATATAAAGTCACTACATGTAATTCCTTTGGCAACTGAAATAATACAGTAGATTTCAGCTTTACTATAGTAGCGGTATTTCCCTGCTCATTCTTAGTAATATAGAAAGAATACATGAACGCATTATTATTGTCATTATTATTATTGTTATTATTATTATTATTGTTTGCTATGTGATTAATCTTGCCATGTTGTTATGCTTTTACGTTAGTACGTATCAGTGTTATTGTCCCCATCAACCTTCCGTTTATTATGTCTACTTAAATCAATTTTTCAAAATTCGGATTTCAAAATTGTGCAAACATACGGAAGTAAGATTGCATAACAGTATATGCTTGCAGTAGTTTCATGGTAATACAGCGTTTGTTAGTCCGACTCACTCACGGTTTCAAGATCTGATTAGGCTAGATAATTAAATAGCAAAACCTTAACGGCTGCGTTTTAAACTACATGCAAAAAAACAACAGTATGTCCCCAATGATCCAAAACAATCTATGTGGACTGAAGAAATGGATTAGTAATGGAATACACTGTAAATATAGTAAAGCATCTTTAATAATCCTCTGCGACTGTTTGGTGAATCTTGGTAAAATCCTAGCGCTCCAGTACATAGCGGCGCTACGCCTCAAATGGGATGCAAGGAACTTTGTTCGTGGCTCTAATGATTTTGAGTGCTAGGGGGCACGCAGAAGAGGTATTCGCTTTTAGTTTTATACTCATGCAAATCTAATAAAGTCATCAAGCTTCGGAAAGACCTATGTTTCTCCTTACAAAAATACTGCAACGGGGATATTCTTTGAATGAAACGGTTTATGAACACTATTTGAATTTATAGAATACTGAAACACAATAGCACATTGCGAGAGTAGTTTAGATGGCTACTAACCAATACGGTGGTCTTCAGTTTCGTGTCTTATTGCGGTTCATATGAAATATCCAAATTCCATGTTCTAGGAATAGTAGAGGAGATTCAACCTCAGAGAAATGAATGACGTGACCATGGACAACACGTGGATCAAAGCCGGTTAACAAGGAAAACCAACAACAATAGGCGCAAGCGTACAATGAGAATAGGACTATCACGAAAAAGATGGTGTGATCAGTTTTAAATTGGTTGGTTACGAAATAGGCAAATATGCCTAACCTGAAACTGTGCACGATGACGATGAGCTCTCGAATCTGGAAGAATTCGACGTGGTTCGGAATTTGGATATTTCAACCCCTAAGGGCGTGAAATAAGGGTCAGACTGTTTCCCAGGCTCATCGTCGCCCAAACGGCTTAGGATAGAAACCTGCAGTTTGGAGAGAGTGTGTGCCTTATGCTGTAGTGACCTAATAATATGGGACCGTCAAAAATTCCGCTCCTAAGTTGGTGAATTAGGGTCTGAAAGGCCTTTTTTGAAGTATATCGCTATTCAGGCAATTTTGAAGCTAGAACTACAAAAGTTGGTGTTTAGTTTCTCAGTCAGAAAATAAAAAATAGGAGTTTCAGCATTTTTGGAAATTAAACCACTAATGGGATAAAATGATGGGTGAGGAAATTTTTTTTAAATAAATGGTTACTAAAGAACTACTAAAAGATTTACAATGCTATATCTATGACAACTGGTATTTGACTTCTCGATTAGGAAAAAAAAGTGTTTCGGTCTTTCTGGAAATTTAGCACCTAAGGGAGTGGAATAGGAGATGAAAATATTTAAGAAAATATTTCGTTACAGTAAAAAATTTTAAAGCTACGTTTATGAAAATTAGTATTTCAGTTCTCAGTTAGATGTAAAGAACTATCTGTTAGGGGATGAAAATTGACATAGAAACATTTCCACAAGAAAACAAATGGCATGATTAACAAAGTCTTTGGACTTCAGCTACTAGCATCGCTTTTTTGTCAGAAGTACATTCGTAAAAAGCATTGCTTATATTGTCGTACTTAGCTTGGAAAGCTTAGAAGGTGTTACAATTTGTGATCAACAAAAAAAGTCAATTAAAATAATCTCTGCATGCCACACAGTATGTGCGAGTGAAGCATTGGGCGCTAAGCTAGTCTTTAATATATTGAAATCATGTTTTGCAGTTAAATGATTGCACAAAACCAAGTTGCTTAAAAATAGTACAGAGTGATTATATTGTCATACAGTGTAGAGTAAGTAAATCACCAGATACGATTTGGCGGGTATCACAGGGAGAGGGTGAACTGCGACCGCATTTTTCGCTACGATTTAATGCCAAACTCTTTGAGTAAGATTGAGGTGAACCATTGGTTGCGGCACCTCAGTGAACTCGTCTTTAGATTTGCACTAGTGGCCATTAAAATTGCTACACCAAGAAGAAATGCTGTTGATAAACGGGTATTCATTGGACAAATATATTATACTAGATCTGACATGTGATTACATTTTCACCCAATTCGGGTGCATAGATCCTGAGAAATCAGTACCCACAACAACCACCTCTGGCCGTAATAACGGCCTTGATACGCCTGGGCATTGAGTCCAACAAAGTTGGGATGGCGTGTACAGGTACAGCTGCCCATGCAGCTTCAACACGATACCATAGTTCATCAAGAGTAGTGACTTGCGTACAGTGACGAGCCAGTTGTTCGGCCACCATTGACCAGACGTTTTCAATTGGTGAGAGATCTGGAGAATGTGCTGGCCAGGGCAGCAGTCGAACATTTTCTGTATCCAGAAAGACCCGTACAGGTCCTGCAACATGCGGTCGTGCATTATCGTGCTCAAACGTAGGGTTTCGCATGGATCGAATGAAGGGTAGAGCCAGGGGTCGTAACACATCCGAAATGTAACGTCCACTGTTCAAAGTGCCGTCAATGCGAACAAGAGGTGAACGAGACGTGTAACGAATGCACCCCATACCATCATGCCCTGTGATACGCAAGTATGGCGATGACGGATACACGCTTCCAATGTGCGTTCACCGCGATGTCGCCAAACACGGATGCCACCATCATGATGCTGTAAACAGAACCTGGATTCATCCGAAGAAATGACGTTTTGCCATTCGTGCACCCAGGTTCGTCGTTGAGTACACCATCGCATGCGCTCCTGCCTGTGATGTAGCGTCAAGGGTAACCGCAGCCATGGTCTCGGAGCTGATAGCCCATGCTGCTGCAAACGTCGTCGAACTGTTGGTGCAGATGGTTGTTGTCTTGCAAACGTCCCCATCTGTTCACTCAGGGATCGAGACGTGGCTGCACGATCCGTTACAGCCATGCGGATAAGATGCCTGTCATCTCGACTGCTAGTGATACGAGGCCGTTGGGATCCATCACGGCGTTCCGTATTACCCTCCTGAACCCACCGAGTCCGTATTCTACTAACAGTCATTGAATCTCGACCAACGCGAAGAGGAATGTCGCTATACGATAAGCCGCAATCGCGATAGGCTACAATCCGACCTTTATCCAAGTCGGAAACGTGATTGTACACATTTATCCTCCTTACACGAAGCATCACAACAACGTTTCACCAGGAAACGCCGGTCAACTGCTGTTTGTGTATGAGAAAACGGGTGAAAAATATCCCCATGTCAGCACGTTGTAGGTGTCGCCACCGGCGCATATCACAGCATCTTCTTCCTGTAGGTTAAATCTCGAGTCTGTAGCACGGCATCTTCGTGGTGTAGCAATTTTAATGACCAGTAGAGTACATTCTCGTGAGACATCGAGTTTCATACTTTTAACTAGCATTAACAACATTTGCTACTATAGTTACTTGAAACATATTAAAAAGTTTGAAATAAAGATTAGTTGCCAACTTTTGGCACTAGGTTAGTATTGTACGCCTAATTGCATTTCTTTTGAGCCATCACTCAGCTTTGTGTAGCAAATACTATTAAGGGAGACTTTTAATTTTTATTTTTAGCTCTTCAGTAGCTATGGTTCATTGTGCATGTTCTATTTCAATTATCCGTTAGGCGGCTGCATGTTACACCCGGGCACACAAACAAAACCGGACCGCGTGCTTCCGATGGAATTAGGCTACCTCCTGAGCTGCTGCTTTAATAGACTAATTTGTCGGCAAATCCGTTTGTCACCTGCAGGCCGAGGGAAGGGCTGCCTCCTGCTGTTGTCGTCTGGACGCCGTCCAGGATGGGTCGAGCGACCACGCCCCCTTTCTCTGAGGCTGGCGAGTGCACAAACGACCCCTCCGACACAGTATTTTTTCTGCCAACAGTGCAGCAGAGCTTTCTGCACAAGCTGGCTCATATTAACTTTCAACGATCGTAACAGTCTATCACTGGGAGTTTACATGCAGAAAATCAGCAAAAGAAAAGCAGTCACGTATATTATAAGAGAAATCTAAATAAAACACATGACTGCTTTTTTTTAAAGTGTTTTGCGGACATTTTTCGCCAGCAAACAGATAAAAATGCTTACTAAGTTTCTTTTCGTGCTTACGCATTATGCCTTGTTTACAAATTTCCAAATTTTCGTTAATCTGTATCCAGAAATCGTCCATGTTGAAGTTACAACGAACAGGAAAAATATTTCTGAGTTCTAAATACAGTCCGTTGGAACCTGTGGCTGTATTGGCATGAGCAGCCCTTAGGGGCTCACCTTCACACATTCCTTCTAAATACTTAGTGACTAATGCCCTTCTGGCCTATTATATATCTTATACGTGACATGTAAATACTGTCTCCGTAATGTGTCGTTAGTCAGTACCTACACTTTTTTATATAAAATTTTTTTTTCTTCCCGCAATTTTGTAATTATGTTACAGGCCACTTTAAATGTCTAAATTATGACGAAGGCACACCTAGGAGTGTTGAAACCTAGTCAATAAGACCAAAAAATTGTGACTGGGGACTCATTTGTTTCAATTTTAATTTATGAAGGGTCACTGAACCAAACAGCTACGTTCAAAACTTTGCGATTCTTGCCTGCCCAAGCATCCAAGGCTGCCTCTAAATACAAGGAGATAAAGAAGAAACTACTAAGTACAAACGTGGCCATCGAATTTAATAAGAAATGTGAAAAAAGGGGACTAGTCCCCACTTTTGCTTAAGCCTATGTTAATTTTGCTACTTGTAAGAAACATCCAAAATTATTGAGATCTCTCACTAAAAATCTCAGTTCTGATAATGTTAAAAAGCTATATACTAACAAAGACCTTCTTAATGAAGAGGCATATTACCTGTATTTATAACTCCGAAATACTTTTCGTGTTAATTATAACTCCAACATTGACGATTTCTGGATACAGATTAATGAACATTTGGAAATTTGTAAATAAGGCCTAATGCGTAAGACGAAAAGAAACTTCGTAACCTTTTTTGTCTGTTTCCTGGTGAAAAATGTCCGCAAAACACATTTAAAAAAAGCAGTCATGTGTTTTATAAAAGAATTCTAAATAAAACTTACATTACTTTTACACAGAATGAAGCTGTCTTGCCAGAAAAAGGGCTGAAGTAAAATGACATGCCCAACTTGTCTGACACAAATGTTATTGAAAAAATACTTGTCGATCCAAAAATAGGTCTTGATTGTAAAAAAATAGATGATGCATGTCAAACTAGAACTGCTCATAATGTAGCTAACATTCTTAGCAAAAATGCAGCCTCTCTTCATAGGGTAACGCATAATGATAGAAAACTGGTAAATTCCATTAACAATAAATTTAAAGAAGCAAATGCTATAATAATTAAGTCTGACATAGGTTGTTCTTTAGTTATTGCTTACAAATCTGAATGTATCTCCAAAGCCTTAGATTTTTTAGCGAAAATAATGTTTCGGAATTGCAAGAGGATCCGACTACAGAATTAGAAATAGAAGTCAGGTCAGCCGTCAATAACGTAAAATTTCTAACCAAATCTTTTCAGAAGAAAATGCTTATTAACATGAAACCTCAGTCCCCAAAGATTCGGTCTCAATTGAAGATCCACAAACCAGAGCATCCGATACGGCCGATATCTAACTGTATGAATAGCGCGTACCATAATTTGGCCAAATTTCTACATGAAACTCTGAAAAAAATCACTCGTTTTCGAGAACAATTATTCCATCCCCAATAGTCAAGCCTTAGTCCATAAAATAAAAAATTTAGAATGCAGTTCAGACACCTAGTTGTTTTCACTAGACATCAAAAATCTTTATACTAATATACCTGTACAGGAAACGCTTACAATCGTAGAAAAAAACTCACATTAAAAGAAATCTGATGAACAAATCACTGATTTCATGACTCTCATCACAGTCGTAGTCAAGAAAAACTATCTTGACTTTAATGAACAATTGTACCAGCAATCCGACGGTCTCGCTGTGGGAAATATTTTCATCAACTCTCTAGAAGAAAAATTTTTCAACTGTCTTTCAGCTACAGCACTAGGCATTCTCTCCTATTTTAGATACGTTGATGATATTTTAGTCATCTACAAGGGACCTGCTGATGGCATTGACCGTATTTTTAATCTCTTCAATGTACTTAATGAGAAAATATCTTTCACCACCGAACTTGAAAACGAGTCCCGCCAATTAAACTTTCTTGACTTGTCGCTTACAATAGAAGAAAATAAAATCTCATTCAATATTTTTCGTAAAGAAACATATTCTGATCAGATCTTAATTGCGTCTTCTATGCAGGCACAATCTCATAGAAACGCTTTCTTTCACTCTGTTATTCACCTAGCTACTTCTGTTCCACTTTCGAAAGAAAAATTCAACGATGAAATCAATTTACTCAAAACGATAGCAGTTAATAATGAGTATGAACCTGGCATAGTAGATGACATCCTTACAAAGAAAACTGTTAAAAGAGGTACTACGCTCGGCACTTCTATCACTGAATCCAACCCAAAAAAATTTCGTTCTATTCCTTTCTTGGGGCCCATCCCTTATCGGATCAAACACCTTCTTCGTAATAAATACCACTGCAACGTTGCCTTTTCTACCAATAATGATCTGAAAAAAACCTCATTCATAATTTAAAATCGACTCACTCCCCTTTAGAAAGTTCTGCGACACCTGCTCTTCTTACTACATAGGACAAACAGGACGTGCCTGTACAACCAGATATAAAGAACAAATTTTAAGAGAAAATGGCATTAGCACCCAAAATTCGTCTTTTGCCGAGCATGTTCTGATTACAGGTCACGCGCCTAAAGCTATTCAAGATATCAACATTTTGCACACCGGTAAGAAAGGGCGTAGATTAGATATTCTTGGAGAATTACAGATTTTTAAACAGCTTTCTCGAAATGATAGCCTCATTCTCAATGAGCAGCTGCAGTTGCGTAATAAAAATTTCTTCAACGGTATAAAGCCGTTACTTGACACTTAATTTCAGGTCTCCTCGTGCAGTTACCGAAATGTCTTTTTCCACCTAAGTCAACTCATAATGTTTCATTTATTAAATGGTTTATTGGCTGTATTTCATGTTATATCGTTTGCTAGAGGCTGGGTCATTCAGCCCTTTTCGTATTTTCTATAGTGATGTTTTTATACTTCAAACTGTTCTTCTAAACTCTGATGTAGACAAAATGTTACTTTATCTGTCGCTGTGAAACAAAAGATTGCCTTTTACATCATGTACTGAATAATGTTCGTCATAATATTCGTCTGTCTATATTTGAATGCTAAGTAGCCAAGTTGTACTTGCGGCTACTAGATGGCACTCTCGGTGCAATGTTAACCTGCCCGCAGTTGCTAACGCGTCGCCTCAGTCCGTTGCGACCTGTGGCTTTACAGATGTGAGCAGTCCATTGTGGCTCGCCTTCGTGCATTCTTTTTTTAAAAAAAAACTGTGACTAAGGGCCTTGTGGCCTGTTATTTATTTTATACGTGACATGTAAGTACTGTCTCTGTCTTGTATTGTTAGTAAGTACTTAAGCTTTAATATAAAAAAAAATCTTTTCCCATAAATTTGTTATTATGTTATAGGCCATTTTAAACATTTAAATTATGATGAAGGCACTCTCAGAAGTGTTGAAACTTGGTTAATAAGACTAAAAGTTGTGAACGAGGGCTCATATGTTTCAACTGTAATTCATAAACGATCACTGAATCAAGCAGCCATGTTTAAAACTTTACAACAAATAAACAAATCATACGTCATCAACGCAAAACGACAATATTACAAAAATAAACAAAATGTAGCTAAATTGAGGATAATAATCGACTTACATTCATAATTTGTGGAACTGGATGTCACATAAATAAGTTTTCTAAATACATTGTTTACTCTTCAACAAATCATTCATTTGTTAACCATATGTCCCCTAGTAGTAAGAGTCTATAGTAGTTCGAATCCTTTTATTTTTCTGGCTCTTGTCGCTACTTGCTGTAATTGTTGTAGTTTGTGTTATAAAAATTTTCTGTGAGGTATGTGACTTAGGAAAGAAACAGGGTTTCCACTGTCGTGATTCGTGATGGAAATGAGTTTAGGGAATTAACAGAGTTGGAGGTATTTGCATATTTATTTAATTTCATATTTTTTGGATTTGTGTTATTGTTAGGAGTTTTTGAAATTCAGGGTCATTCTCTTGTGTTAATTACTGGAAGCATAACAATCGCATCGATGATTAATGTCCTCTTTCCATAAAAATCGGTGCAGTCCATTTTCTTTTAGTTTCATTAGCAAAGCTGGTATAGTTTTTACATTTGACTGCAGCATGCATCTCATTATTTTGCGGCATGCAACGAAGTGCACCAGCGCCGATTACATTCAGGGGTCACGCTATATACCTACTATACATGTCCACCCTGTGTAGAATAGGGAAAGAAACTTCCACTATTCTGCTGCGAAAATAACCGATCACCACAGAATGTCCTCGTCATTTTGAAACTATCATCACAGTAAACAAAAAGCGAGAATTTAATCTACGAAGAAGAAAAAACATCTATGTTAATCAAATTCTTTCAGCTTGATAGACGAATTTCATGACCTGATAGCGTCTCTTCGCGTTCAGATCAGTGTCTGTAAATAAACTGTTCTGCATGTGTATTACAAGTATTTCAGATATGTGAAAATACATAAAGAATGCAATCTTTGACGCCATTAGTTCACATGTTGGGAAAAAAACACTATTATTTTTATGTTCGACAACAAGAGGACTTAGCTGTTTTGTACAATATGTCACGTTGTGTTTTACCAGGGTGATGCTGTGTGACATTGGCGTGTACGAAATAAATCGTGACAGCCAGTCTTGTAACAGAACCTCCTACAAGATATTACATCGCCTCTCTCTCTCTTCCGTTACATCGAAACAATAACCATCTGCAGGCTTACATTTGACATTTTTACTTCATAACTCCCTTCTACTGACATATCTATAAACTTCCTATCATACAGTATATTCTTGTGTTCTACTTTTGTAAGCACGTCTCGGAAAAAGAAGAAATCATTTCTAGGTTCCACAATGACCTATAATCTAAGTAGTGTCTACTTTTTATTGGAGGTTATGAAGCATGAAATATCACAGGACATTCGGTAACACCTAAATTTTTAAACATGCAATCGTGACGATAATTATAAAAACAATTGTGATTCCACAAGAATAGGTACATCAGATTTCTATTAGTTTTTTCAGAAAAATCGATGTAGTTTTGAGAGAACTATCTGCATAGAGACTTTAACTAGTGATAACATTCCTTATAAGAGAAGCCCTTATCAGTTTTTACCGTTTCTTTCTCCTCTGATGCACATATCGAAAAATCAAATACTGTCTGCATGTTGATACTGACCGTATTACATAAACACATATCACCCCATTGCAGCACAGGCCAGTGCTCGAAGTCACGTGCCAGGATCTGCGTAAAGTTTTGTTGCCTGTACTGGAGAAAGACCATATCAGGCAGACTATCAATCACAATCGAGGGTTCTTGTATTAGTCCTTTATAAGCAGTTTTATACACAGTTTTTTTGGCTGTAACACATTCAAGCGGGGAATGATTATAGATTTGTTCACGCCACGTCCTTTGCTTTTCTACTATGACTCAGTGGTCTGTATCATGTGCTAAAATGATATTAACATCCTTGGATCCCTTCGCTCTCACAGAAAGCTGAACATCGCATGGTGTAAATTATGAAACTCCAACAACACACGTGTTGGTAGAAATGAAACACAGAATAGATGTTTCTCAGTGACAAAAATGTGGAAAACATCTCAAAATATGGAAACTGGAAGAGCTAGTAACATTGTAGAACGGTTCCGGTAGGTATACATGGGTGATGACCTATGCAGTAAATCTCCTCTCCCACAGCGACGAGGTAGCCAATGTCTCGGTGTTCCGTTTCGATGAGCATTGTTCCCCCATTTTGTAGTCACATATATGATTGCTCTTCCATTGTTGACCATCGCTGGATGGTGCAGTTCACATCATGTGCGAGGTGGTACAAATAAAAAGAGGTGCTATTGTCTTATAGGTGAAAATAAGATAACAACATGTGGAGGGAATCACAGCATATGGAAATAGGACAAGTCTGCATCACTCAGGAGCACTTCCAAGCAACTGTCTGAAATTGATGACCTCTAGATTTAATCCCATGCTCGACAGTGACAAGTAGCAGATATCCAGTGTTTCACCAATGCTATCTCCATCTCAACCAAGTGGTGTCAGTAAATCATTTTTTGATGATCAAGAGCAGACCAACACCAGTCAATGACACAATCGAAAGTTTCCTGTTTCTGCATCATTGCTAAATCACCCCTTCACCACTTAGCAAGTACCATATACTAGATTGTAAATGCAGCTAGATGATTGTGCAATACGTCCACTCGACCATGTACACCAAGCTATACCAGACAGCGTCCTATACCGATGCAATTAGGTTATCTACATATCCCCAGCGCTTCGATCATATTTCGGAATTTACGATTATGACCGGCCATCTTTGACCATGTGGTCGTGCGCCACGGAGTATTAACACATTCATAAGGTAAATTCGGAGATTAGCAGATCCCACCCACACTGTCCTTGACCAGTCCTCCCTGCAACACCAATCTTACCCACAACACCTATCCAAAAACACAAGATCTCTCCAGATGCATGTGTGTCGAGGAGGGTAGCAACTTTCATCAGTCTATAGTACAATAGAGATTGTTGTGGTGATATAACAGATGGTTAAGAAGAAACATGTGATTTATACACGGTGGAGCTCCAGACAGATGGAGGTTAAAACTTAAATCAACCACGCTATAAATTCTGAATCATCGTTCCACTGTCTCGAGTTAGTAGCGAGAAGGTACTGGCATGAGAGAAACGAGTCTAGAACATAAACACGCACTCCTTTGATTACACCGTTCTGCACCCAAAAAATTCTGTAGTTTCTGAAGTATAAGTCGTGCAGAATGCAACGCTCTTAATAATCTAATGCAGGATATATTGTCCAGCATCAGATATACAACCACCCCACAAGTTTCCTACCCCTATCACTAAGGTGAAAAATTTTAAAATAATAAAACTACTACATTCTGCACTGTTCTGATCTTCTAGGTTGGCATCGTCAGTGTATATCCACTGCTTGAGTTGCTCGTTAACCAACTAGAACGAAGTTCAAAGATTGCTGTTCTGTCTCTTAGGAAATTAATGGATTTTATACATCTTTTTTAAGTTGGAAACGTACATACCCTCAATCACACGCCTCCTATCAGTCATACTTATAATTAGTAGTATTGGCCATTTTGACGGATGAGGCTATGACTCACTAGGAAATGTTGTTGTTGTTGTTGTGGTCTTCAGTCCTGAGACTGGTCTGATGCAGCTCTCCATGCTACCCTATCCTGTGCAAGCTTCTTCATCTCGCAGTACCTACTGCAGCCTACATCCTTCTACATCTGCTTAGTGTATTCATCTCTTGGTCTCCCTCCACGATTTTTACCCTCCACGCTGCCCTCCAGTACTAAATTGGTCATCCCTTGATGCCTCAGAACATGTCCTACCAACCGATCCCTTCTTCTAGTCAAGTTGTGCCCCAGACTCTTCTTCTCCCCGATTCTATTCAATACCTCCTCATTTGTTATGTGATCTACCCATCTAATCTTCAGCATTCTTCTGTAGCACCACATTTCGAAAGCTTCTATTCTCTTCTTGTCTAAGCTATTTATCGTCTATGTTTCACTTCCATATATGGCTACACTCCATACAAATACTTTGAGAAACGACTTCCTGACACTTAAATCAATACTCGATGTTAACAAATTTCTCTTCTTCAGAAACGCTTTCCTTGACATTGCCAGTCTACATTTTATATCCTCTCTACTTCGACCATCATCAGTTATTTTGCTCCCCAAATAGCAAAACTCCTCTACTACTTCAAGTGTCTCATTTCCTGATCTAATTCCCACAGCATCACCCGACTTAATTCGACTACGTTTCAGTAGAAAATAGAGTAAGGAATTACCAAAATGAATATTTACGACAGCAGATACATTGAGGTACCACCAGTATCCTACTGCACGAAAATGCACATGAAGAAGCAGCACGAGCAGTAGCCAAAGGAGATGTAACTGTCTAATTGCTGTTTACAGTAGCACCACAACAGCTCTGGTAGTATTCCTCTTGTACAAAGAACTCCTGGTCTGCTGGTAGGTAGTTTTGCTCATGTGTAGGATAGTACATCAATTTCGTTCTAACAGGACAACTCTCGAGTACATCCCCCCACACTATTGAAGGTGACACGTGTGGCACTGGTCCACTCTCCTACAGAACACTCTAGGGAGTGGCGTAAGTCTGACAAACGCTTTGGGTTTTCTCCTTAATACTTAATGAATAACATTGTTTGTGACAACTGGCCGTAATTCGTTAATATCTATACTTGAATGGATGTATGAGAACACAGTTAAGGATTGGGATACATATGTCTTGCATGATTAAATATAACGCCTCTGTGTAACTCTTATGTCGCCTTTGTTGCAGAATATGTTACGAAAGCACACACAGTTTACAGGGGAGGGGCAGGGTTAAAACTGAACGCTACCAGACCATAATTTTTAAGCTTTTCTCAGTTTTGAGTCTCCAGGTACCCCCAACCCACCTCAATTCCCCACATTTCGTGTACTTTTTCTCTAAATTTATGTATTCTCAGTCAATTTACATAATTTTGCTAGTTTTTTTCGCGCTTTTACAATTTCGTCATATTTTCCTCAATTTTACGTATTTCCTATCGATATTTTGTAATTATACCAGGTTTTCCTCAATTTTTTGCGAGTTTAGGTCATTTTTTTAAAATTTTTTTGAATTTTTTCCATATTTATATGGTCGTACTGCTGGCCTATCCTGTTCGATTTTATACGAGGATATTTGTATACCATATACACGAGTCTATTATACAGATCCTAGGAATTCACCACTTCCTGGTGATCCAAATGCACACATTTTGGATAGGAAGATCGCGAAAAGTATAGTAGCAGTCGCCCCATATCTAGATGAGACTCAATGAGTGGTGCAAATTCGAATCTCTTAGTCTGTAACTAATTCGTATACTGCTATGGCACATTAGAGAGCTTGTCTGCGGACTCATCTAGCGATGCACTTGATCCAAACTCATAGTCAGGCACTGTATTACATGTTCATCTGACTTTGACTCTATCGTGTAGAGATCTGCGACAGGCAGCTGACATGTGTACAGAGTTGATTCTGCTGCTGCTCTGATATTTTTTCCCGTAAGTATATGCTCTTATTGCTTACATTTTACCTTAGTAATGAGTGATTCGTCAATTGACAGTGTGTCGACAGCATTGAACATCCTGGAACGTAAGAGTTTCTGTTCCTAGTACTTACAGAGAGCGCATCCCTGGCAATCTAATTTATATATGAACAGTTAGCAGGTTAAACATTGGAAATGTAATCGTCTGCCACTGACTCTTCCACACACATACCATAAGCATGCATATTACCAAGCGCAAAGTCTCGATTTCTACCACTTATACGTTAATAATTATTTAATAATGCGGGGCCACAGTCGTAACATATTTCTTTAACGACAGTACCACCATGAAACTGTTGTCTATGTACAGTCTTACATTTACACTTACACAATCATGATTTCGGCTTCAAAGTGCCATATCAAGTGTTTTAGGTGTTATAAATTGCCTGGGATTACACACCATCGTATTACAGTACACTGTTAGACACATTGTCTAAGACTCGATATTTCTGGCAGAGCCTACTGCTTTGTTTAGTTACTGTGTACACCATCATGACTGAATGACAGTTCAACTGTCATTTTAATACGACAGTATGCTATCCCAGGCAATTTATAACATCTAAAACACTTGATAATGGCACTTTGAAGGCTAAATCATGATTGTGTAAGTGCAATGTAACACTGTAAATAAATGGTTCGAATGGCTCTAAGCACTATGGGACTTACATCTGAGGCCATCAGTCCCCTAGACTTAGAACTACTTAAACCTAACTAACCTAAGGACATCACACACATCCATGCCCGAGGCAGGTCAAACCAGCGACAGCAGCAGCAGTTCGGTTCCGGACTGAAGCGCCTAGAAACGCTCAGCCACAGAAGCCATTGTAAATAAACTGACTTTAAAGACTTTCATTTATGTCACTATAATATTTCTTTCAAGTTCATCTCCTTGTGTAAGCACTCTTATACTCCTTCCACCTTTCTGCTTTTCCTTCTTTGCTTACGGCTGGTTTTCCATCTGAGCTCTTGATATGCATACAGCTGCCTATCCCTTCCCCAAAGGCCTACTTAACTTTCCATTGGTGGTACATGTCTTTCCCCTAGTGAAATACACTTCTAAATCCTTACACTAGTCCTGTAGCCATTCCTGATTACCTATTCTGCACTTCCCGTCAATCTCATTTTTTAAAACGTTTGTATTTCTTTCCACTGCTCATTTGCTGCATTTTTTAATTTCCTCCTATCATCGTTTGCATTTTTATATTTTCTCCTTCCATCAATTAAATTTAGTATCTGTTGTGTTATCCAAGGATCTCCAACAGGCCTTTCTTTTTACCTATTTAATCCCCTGCTACCTTCACGGTTTCATCTCTCGTAGCTACCATTCGTCGTCTACTGATCACTAACATGATCCAAAATTCATAGTATGTGGAGGGTAGAAGCCCTCAAATTTATTTTACTTTTTAAACGTACATATATATTTCAGTAGAGTGTGTATGCACAACAATATAGAATCTCAACTTTAGTTCTCACAAATCATAAACGGTGGCATGTTAAGCTTTTGGATTCCTAACCGGATATCGACAGGTTATTTCCTATCTAATACGCTGCTGAGAAATATTTGATTTGGTATTGGAAGAAACATCAGGGGGAAGATATTGTACGCACACACACACACACACACACACACACACACACACACACACTTCGACTGAACATAGTATGCACAACAGACCGTGAAGGGTGCTGTGGGGAAGAAGAGATTCAGAGCGGAATCAAACGATTCTAAATATTGATGACTCAAAAGAAAATCATTTCTTCGTAGAATGCCGGAGAATGTAGTGGTAGAGGTAGTAACATGAATTTGTGGATCAGAGGAACAAAACGTATTTAATTTTGCTTGACTTAGCTGCGAACTTCGCTCAACCTTCGCTCTCGGAAATAAACGTCCTGGCAATAGATCCATCTCACGGTAGCGCAGACTACTGTGACGAGAGAATATAATACCGCTGCAGATAATAACCTCTGGAGGAAATAGAACTCTGAAGTTTTTACTACTTACAAGAAAGGAAAGTTTTTATTCTTCATTACTTTGCTCTCTTAACGTGATTTTACTTGCATGAAAGTTTCATAAGTTTGAATTGACGAAGTGGCGGAGCTGGGACTCTCGACGCTACTGCACTTGTAAGGCAGCATGATTTCTAAAGTTACTTATAAAGACAGACTTTTCTTTTGCTTCAGTTAATTGAAACGCTAAAATAAATTAGTAAATTAAAAATATAGTTAGCCGGAATTCGTGATCTGTCGTAAGGGATGTAGGTCAGAAGAGATCGCCGGTACTTGCGATCCATTCATCAAGCCCCACCGGTAATGACATTGGAGACAAGCTGTTTGGAGTAAGGCCGGTATTACACTATCGTATGTCTTTTGTCAAAGTTGATATGTCAAATATTTGTGTCAAAGAAATTTGATGGTGTAATAGGGAACTGTTTCAAATATCGCCTATCGTCAAATAAATATTATCAAATCTAGGGCCTCGCTGCAGATTCTGGTCTTCTGTTCGCTGCAGTGTGAAATGTTATCACTTGGAGCGTTCTGTCAACAATAGTGTGTTTGTAAACATGGCTGCGAAGGTTTATATATATATTCTCGGCTCTCCAGGCTTCTTAATCTATTTTTGTACTCAGGATGCCTCACATTGTAAAGCGCCTCATGAACTTCATACATTTCTATTAATTTTGTAGCTGTTCGATACAAAATGTAATTATTACCTTGATCTACAATGAAAATAGTTTTTAAAGCACATAAAGTGCACTGAACATTTATTTACTTTCAGATCTTGGACCTTTAGTGCTTTATAAATAGTTTCACACGTTTCAGGTATTACTTTAGTTAGTGTGCACTGTGGTACTGAAGTGCTGTACTGTAACCTAGAGCAACTCTCTCCTGTAGGAAGGAATCGGAGTGTCACTGTGAACCTGTCTTCTACAGATAAAGCATTTTTTACGTGAGTATTGTGCTTTGTGATATGAAGAGACACTTTACTGAGCAAACACTGAAATATTTGCTCATACTTCCTTAAGTAATTTATGTACAACTTGGCGTCCTCCACTAGAGGCTCATGTTACAAGTTTTGTTGAATGCTTTTATCGTCTCGTCGTAAAACCCATGGCTTCACCCAGGCACGTTTCTTTATTTTCCCCCGCCTCCCTTCCAAAAGCTCACACAGTGCAATTATGTTACATATGACTGCTCCGCATAATAACAAGTTGTTGTTGTCAGCCATCTTGAACTTTGATGAAAAATATGATGACAGTGTAATGCCCCTTTTTAGTACCACGTCAAATATATTTGTCAAACAAATTTGAGGAATATTTGATCATATCTTTGATCAAATCTTTGTCAAAGAAACATGATAGTGTAATACTGATCTAAGGCTACATTTTCAGTAGCTGGAGAACTACCACGAGAGTATGACAATGCTACAAATTCAAATGGCTCTTAGCACTATGCGACTTAACATCTGAGGTCATCAGTCCCCCAGAACTTTGAATTACTTAAACCTAACTAAGCTAAGGACATAACACACATCCATGCCCGAGGCTGGATGCGAACCTGCGACCGTAGCGGCCGCGCGGTTCCAGACTGAAGCGCCTAGAACCGCTCGGCCAAACAGGCCGGCTGACCACGCTACGTATTTCTCAATTCTGCACACTAGGAATTAATACAGTGACGGAATTGTAATGTGTTATACCATGAACACCACGACCAAAAGCTATTAATCGGATTTCCATGACGTTGAAACATGTTGATTAAAATTTTGCCACAGATGAAGATTAGCCAGAGTACGTGGCGGCTATTGGGTGTGTTTATCAGAACAGAACTAAGGAACTCCTGTGGCCCACGCAGAAGTTTCAAAGTCAAATCCTCACCATCTCTCTCTCATCAAACTACTTTTTTGCAGAAAATGGTTGGTTCAAATGGCTCTGAGCACTATGGGACTTAACTTCTGAGGTCATCAGTCCACTAGAACTTAGAACTAGTTAAACCTAACTAACCTAAGGACACCACACACACCCATGCACGAGGCAGGACTCCAACCTGCGACCGTAGCGGTCGCGCGGCTCCAGACTGTAGCGCTTAGAACCGCTGGGCCACACCGGCCGACTTTTCTGCAGATTTTTATCCTATGGAGACTCCGGTAATTTTGTAATTTATAAGCAGGTTTAATATAAATGACATTCTTCAAAAACAGTCGCCTAGCGAGATTTCACACAAGACACGGTGAGCACAGTGATCAACAAAAAGTGTGAGAATTCCGGTGTTTAAGAATGAAAGAGGTCTTCTCCGGTGAGTCACCTCTACGCCACCGACGATCATATTGACAAACGAGAAATTTACAGTCATCTTCACAGGCGGAAACGGCGTGCTAGTTCATTGTGTTCTGCTCTTGTGGAATTTCCTACGATTTCCGGTCTCAGGTTCATCGTTCATGTGTTGAATACATGATTAATTTATTCACTCACCGAGTTTCGAGTCACTGTGCATTTTGGTAGGATTTTCTGGGGTTAAATTGAGTCTCAGATCGGGTTTGGGTTGACTAGGTTGAATTTGTCAGCTAGTAAACTATTACTGCTAAGCACAATAATCTATAATCAGGAAGTTCATACAATGTATCAACTGTTGAAATATCTCTTCTCATGAGCATGATAATTAATTTTCTTTTAAGAACTAATATGTCTCTCCAAGAACAGTCACCTGACTATCCACCAGCACATGTAGTGTCTGGAGTCTCCACAGTGGGCTGGAAAATGTGGAGGATCATGAACCGCATAAAAAACAATGACGGCAGTTAAACATGATCAGGTGGAGTCACGGTAACGTGGATAACGGCGAGTGCGATTTTATGCTGTGCTACTGTGATGCTGTGCAAAACGTGGAACACCTCCTGGCCCTGTACCTACAGTTGGAAACTCGACATTTTGCGGCTGGAGAAGACAGAAACCCCGTACGTAGCTCAGTACTGGACCCAAAGGCTATGAAAAAGTTAATACAAGATAAAGTACAGTATTTAAATTAAATATTGTTTTTACGTTAGATACTCTCAGATTAATTATTGTGCAAATTTCCCAAATCATAATCATTACCTGTGGCCCAATATATTGTTATCCATTTACATTTGTGCACACATAAATTCATAGGTTATATCTTAGAAAAGTGACCGAATCAAAATTAGTTTCCCGGGTTGGGAAGATAAAATCACAAAGCGGGGATTTTGCAAAGAGTGTGTCAGAGTTCCATTCGCACCCGACTAATCGCAAAATACTTATTCGTAAATAAAGTCCCCTCCCTGCGATCTTACACCACCTGTTTGAGAAATGCTGCCGATGACCAATAGACAGGGGTCCACTTTAGATGAAAGGAGTATAACTGTCTACAAGCAAAATAACTAACAACTCCCCTAATGCTATTAATCAGCCGGACAAGATTTAACCTCAAATTTACGCAGAAGATGGTATCCACCGAAACCTGGGAGCAGCAGAAGTACTGGCAGCAGTCGGAAATTCGTTACCTATCCCTCTTTTTCCCCACCGTCGCCTTTCCCCCCACTCCTTAGTAGGCAGATATTGGAAAAAATTCAAAAGCCTTCAGTCATGTAGGTAAAGTCGCTAAATTTGTTCTAAGGTTTCATTTTGGTCCCTTGTTGGCCAGTCTGGTGTGGCAGTTGAAGATAGCAAAATGAAAGCCCAAGTTTTAAATTTCACGTTCAAGAAATCGTTCACACAGGAGAATCGTACAAACATATCGCCATTACACCATCTGACAGACGACTCCCGTATGGGAGACATAGTAATAAGCAGCCCTGGCGTAAATAAAGTACTGAAAAAGTTGAAAGCTAGTAAATCACCAGGTCCGAGTGGAATCCTAATTCAGTTCTACAAAGAGTAGCCTATGGTGTTAGCCCCTTACCTAGCCTGCGTTTATGGTGAAACTCTCGCCAACCACAAAGTCCCAAGCGATAGGGAAAAAGCGCAGGTGTCTTCAGTATATAAGGAGGGTAAAAGTACGGACCGCAAAAATTACAGAACAATATACGTAACTTCGGTCTGCTGCAGAATCCTTAAACATATTCTCAATTCGCAAATAATAAACATTCTTGAGGTCGAGAAGTTTATGTCCACGAACCAGTATGATTTTAGAAGCATCGCTCGTGCGAAACTCAGCTTGCCCTTTTCTCACATGATTTGCTGCGAACTATGGATGGAGGGCAACAAGCAAATTCCATAATCCTAGATTTCCGGCAGGCGTATGACACGATGCTCCATTACAGACTGTAAACGAAGATACCAGCATATGGAGTAAGTTCAAAGATATGTGAGTAGCTCTAAGACCACTTACATAATAGAACCTACTATATTGTCCTCGACGATGACTGTTTATCAGAGACAAGGGTACTGTCAGGACCGCCCCAGGGAAGTTTGATAGTACCACTGCTGTTCTCTATACACCGGGTGATCAAAAAGTCAGTATAAATTTGAAAACTTAATAAATCACGGAATAGTGTAGATAGAGAGGTAAACATTGACACACGTGCTTGGAATGACATGGGATTTTAATAGAACAAAGAAAAAGTTCACAAAATGTCCGACAGATGGCGCTGGACAGCAAAACGTCAGTGACTGCGCGAATAACAATCGTGTATAAAGGGAGCTGTAATGAGAGAGAGAATCAGATACGCCAGCAGTCGCAGCATATTGACGTTACCTGAAAAGGCGCTTTTAGTGAAGCTGTATTATCAGAATCGGGAATGTGTTAGTTCAGCGTTGCGATCGTATCGCCATAGGAAAGGGATTCGAACGGGTAAAGGTCCGTTGACAAATGCAGCTGTGGCAAAAATGATTACGAAGTTCGAAGCCGCGGGTTGTTTGGACGATAGACCCCGTAGTGGGCGATCGAGAAATAGGCGTAATGCTGCTGGGACAGTTCAGGAACAAATGGAGGCTGTAGCGGGTTCGTCTGTTCACGGGGAAGTCAGCCCTCGTGCAGTCGCACGTCGCATCGGCATTCCATACACTACTGTTTGGTTGGCACTTAGGCGTACCCTCCGATGCTATCCGTACGAAATCCATGGGCATCATGAACTGTTACCTGGCGATTTAGTGACGCGAAGGGCATTTGCGGTATGGGCGTTTCAAAAGATGACGGAACATGACGATTGGTTGAGTAACGTGTTGTGGACCGACGAAGCTCATCTCACGCTCCGAGGGTCTGTCAACGCCCACAACTGCAGAATTTGGGCTACCGAAAATCCTAGAACTGTTGTCGAAACTCCATTGCACGACGAGAAAGTCACGGTATCGGGCCTTTTTTCTTCGAAGAAATGCGTGGTTCTGGTTTTGTAACTGCTACCATGACGGGTGAGAGGTACGCCGGTATGTTACAGAATCGCATAACCCCCGCCTCGCTGATAAACACCTGCTGGAACGTACGATGTTTATGCACTCCACCCCTTATTGCTAGACGCGTGAAAGATCTCTTGCGCGCGTCGTTTGGTGATGATCGTGTGCTCAGCTGCCGCTTTCGTTATGCCAGACCTCAGTCCATGCGATTATTGGCTTTGGGGTTACTTGAAGTCGCAAGTGTATCGTGATAGACCGACATCTCTAGGGATGCTGAAAGACAACATCCGACGCCAATGCCTCACCATAACTCCGGACATGCTTTACAGTGCTGTTCACAACATTATTCCTCGACTACAGCTATTGTTGAGGAATGATGGTGGAAATATTGAGCATTTCCTGTAAAGAACATCATCTTTGCTTTGTCTTACTTTGTTATGCTAATTATTGCTATTCTGATCAGATGAAGCGTCATCTATCGGACATTTTTTGAACTTTTGTGTTGTTTTGGTTCTAATAAAATCTCATGTCATTCCAACCATGTGTGTCAGTTTGTACCTCTCTTACCTACATTATTCCGTGAATTATTCAGGTTTCAAATTTACACTGTTTTTGATCACCCAGTACATTAATGATGTGGTGGAGAGGGTGGGCAGCAATCTGCGGTTGTTTGATGATGATGCCGCGGTGAACGGTAAGTTTTCGAAGTTCAGTAACTGTAGGTGGATGTAAGACGACTTACAGAAAATCTCTAGGTTGGAGTCATGAACGGCAGCTAGCTTTAAATGTGCAAAAATGTAACACAATCAGGACGAGTAGGAAGAACAAACCTGTAATGTTCGGATACAGTATTACTACAGTCCTGCTTCACACAGCGAAGCTTTTTAAATATCTGGGCGTAAAGTCGCAAATTGGTATGAAATTGAACGAGCTTGGGAGAACTGTGGTAGGGAAGGCGAATAGTCGACTTCGGTTTATTGGGAGAACTTTAGGAAACAGTGGTTCCTTTGTAATGGAGGACGCTAGTGCGACATATTCTTGAGTACCGCTAGAATGTTTGCGATTCGTACAAGTTCGGATAGAAGAAAGACATCGAAACAATTCAGAGGCGGACTGCTATATCTGTTACCGGTAGATTCGATAAGAGTTACGGAGATGTTTCGGGAACTCAAGTGGGATCCCCTGGAGGGAAGGCGGCGTTCTTTTAGAGAAACACTCTTTAGAAAATTTGGAGAACCGGCATCTGAAGCTGACTGCCGATCGATTCAACTGCAGCCTACGTACATTGTGCGTAAAGGTCACGAAGATAAGGCACGAGAAATTGGGGCTCATACAGAGACATGGAGATAGTCGTTTCTCTATCCCTCTCTCTCTATTTGAATGACTAGTAGTGATACAAGGTATCCTCAGCAACGTACAGTACAGTAGGGTGCCTTGCGGAGTATCTATGTACGTGTGGATGTAGATCTATCTGTGCACACCACCGATCTTTGATATTCTGCAACACCCTATAGAAGTAACAGCAAGAACTCTCTTGGTGAACGTGAGTGAGAAGTGTAAGTGACGGCTACGTAAACCATGTTAGTAATACGCTTCTGTTCTGTAATAGTTGACTGTTTGTTACATTGCTTGGAGGAAATGCCATTAGAGCTGACACTGTGGTAACAGCGTCCATTTCGGTAGTGGGGAGAGGGAAAGGGGTCTTAACGGAGGTAGCAGGCAGAATGCGAGGGGTAGGACAAGTCACCGTACTTCAGCCCGTTAATTTTCAACCCTAGAATGCATAGTACTGAAATCATACATGAATGTGTATGCACAGCCTGCGACGCCCTGTCCTTATTTTAAATTGTTCTCTTTTCATACACTCACTTTCTGTAGTTGATTTTATTTGTTTCAAATTTATTGCAATATTAAAACGTTTCTAAGTTATACTAAAAGAATCGCCTGGCCCTAACCAATGTCTTACTCATATTTTAAAGAACTCGATTAGTTCATCTCATACAAACAACACATGATTATCATTATGCACTGAAGCACCATAGAAACTGGTATAAGTATGTGTAATCAAATGTAGGCCGTTGTGGCTGAGCGGTTCTAGGCGCTTCAGTCTGGAACCGCGCGACCGCTACGGTCGCAGGCTCGAATCCTGCCTCGGGCATGGATGAGTGTGATGCCCTTAGGTTACATAGGTTTAAGTAGTTCTATGTTCTAGGGGACTGATGACCTCAGATGTTAAGTCCCATAGTGCACAGAGACATTTGAACCATTTATATTCAAATACAGAGACATGTAAACAGGCAGAATACGGCTCTGCGGTCGGCAACGCCCATAACAACAACAAGGATCCGGGTCAGTTGACAGATCGGTTGCTGCTGCTACTATGGCAGGTTGTCAAGATTGAAGTGATTTTGAACTTGGTGTAATAGTCGGAGCACGATCTATGGTTCACAGCATCTCCGAAGTAACGATGAAGTTTGGATTTTACCGTACGACCATTTGACGAGTGTACCGCGAATATCAGGAATCCGGTAAAACATCAAATCTCCGACATCGCTGTGGTCGGAAGAAGGTTCTTGCAAGAAGGGGACCAAAAACGACAGAAGGGAATCGTTCAACGTAGCAGAAGAGCAACCATTCCGTAAATTGCTGCAGATTTCTATACTGGGCCTGTGATATCACAGTTAAATAAAAATTTTTAATTTTTTTAAAAACCTTTGCTATATTTGTATTAGTATGTTGAAGTAGCGATATATGGTGCAGAAGATTAAATGTAAGTGGAATCTGAATGAGTATATTATTTGAATACGTTCTTTGAACATGTAAATAGAAAGTACGAAAGCGTTAATAATCAATGGAACTAAAAATGTTAGGGTATCAGGATGCAATATTCGTACTGATTGTAAGAACCTCATGGTTATTTAAATTGTGATTCATTTAAACAAACATAAAGTAAACAAATAGGGAATTCACGTCAGGTTTTACATGCCCAGTTGTGTGGATGAGCCGGCCGGAGTGGCCATGCGGTTCTAGGCGCTACAATCTGGAACCGAGCGACCGCTACTGTCGCAGGTTGGAATCTTGCCTCGGGCATGGATGTGTGTGATGTCCTTAGGTTAGTTAGGTTTAATTAGTTCTAAGTTCTAGGTGACTGATGACCTCAGAAGTTAAGTCCCATAGTGCTCAGAGTCATTTGAACCATTTTTTTTGTGTGGAAGACCTTGGCGAGAGCTGTGCCAATGGGGAAAAGATACAAAGTTACAATGGAGCCCTCGCACTTTGTACATCGTGCTGTGTCATGTCCGCCGATGTATGGCCTAAACAGTGCTAATAATGTGTAAAAAGTGCGACTAATATTTTTGCGACAGCGTAATTTATGTCCTTAGGTCGTCTCCATAATTGTAAGTTCGGAAATCAACAGTATCCGACTGTTTCATATGACGGAATCCAGCCGACGCATCATCAAGTAAACATGGCTGTCTCGGACTGCGTGGCTAGCTTATATTAATTCCATCACTCGTGACGTGAAAAGCCAATGGAAATTATTCTGCAGGGAACACTGTTCTAGCACCTAAAGGTGCACAAGGCAAGACACAGTTAATTAACATTTCCATCTCGGAGTGTATGAGGGGTGTTACATTCACAGTTTTGGCCTGAAGACGAACAAATGCTGTTAAAAGTATTTCTGAGAATGTTTAACCCAAGTCACAACTATTTACATGTTTCCTTATCATTTATGTATAAAAGTTACTTGTGTGTTAAAGTAAATTTGTTTATTTCAAAAGTTGTGGAAAATGCACAAAAGTTGAAATCTTCCATGCTATGGTTTGGAACTTGAAGAGGAGACTGGAATGCCACACGCAGTCATAGGCTCGTTCAATGTCGAGGGAGAGGAAGATAGTGGAACGACGGGAATTAAGCTGTTCGGAGAGGAGATGAGTGAGGTGAAGGAGAAGGTCATTGGAAGAGAAGGACGGCAGAGAGCCACACTGGGTAACGGGAAGGAGGTGGTGTTGGCAGAGATGGTGGTGGATGCATTGGGTGAGGATGGATTCCAGGACCTTGCTGAAGACTGAAGTAAGGCTGATTGGATGGTAGGAGGAGACAGCGAATGGCGGGTTGCTGGGTTTAAGGAACATCAGGATACGGGAGGTTTTCCACAGGTTCGGGTAGTAACCGGTGGACAGGACTACATTGTAGAGCCTGGCCTGGGTGGAGAGGAAGGAGGCAGGAGCTTCACGGAGGTGGCGATAGGTCACACGATCATGACCAGGAGCGGTGTTGCGTTTCGTGCGGAGTGTAGCGATGAGATCCTGTGTAGTGACAGGGGATTTGAGTTACGTGTGTGCAATGTTGTCCAAGTACTGGAAACCAGGTGCGAGGGGAGGAGAGAGGTGTCAGTTCGATCGCGGACATCTGGGAAGAGGGAGTTATCGAACTGGGGATCGTCAGGGATGGTACAGACATCGGAGAGGTAGGAGGCAAAGTGATTGGACTTACTAAGGTTGTCAGCGAAGGGTTGGTTGTCATGAAGGAGAGGATAGTAGTTGGGGCTTAGATCTGGTAAGGCGGCGGAAGGCAGACCAGTACTTGGACGTGTTGATTGGAAGGGTAGTATATAAATGGGTGCATGTCTGCCGCCAGTCCTGGCGTTTCTTAGCCACGAGAAAGTTACGGATGTGTCTCTGGAGTTCCGGTGGTGTCATAGTGTGTCAGGGTCACGTGTGTGGAGGAATGCATGGTAGAGATGGCGGGATTCATGGAGGAGGAGGATGGCCTGTGGGGGTAAGGTAGGATGGTGGGGCAACAGAAAAGACATGGGCCTCCACAGCCTCAGACAAGGTCTGCTGGAGAAAGGAGGCGCCCTGGGTAATATCATCAGGCTGGCGGTAGGTGAAGGGGTGGCAATCGACCTGGGTGGATAGGGTATCCTGGTAGGCATTCCAATCGGCACGGGAATAATCATGGGCGTACTTCAGGGGAAGGTCATGACAGGGGTCGGGGTGGGGGCGACGACCGTCTGAAATGGTGAGGAGGACAGGGAGATGGTCACTACCAATGGGGTCCAGGACATCTGCTGTTATGCGGCCAAGGAGGTTAGGGGAGGAGAGAACGACATCAGGAGTTGAGTTGGATTTGGGGTGGGTGTGCTGGGGAATGGGGATGAGGTCGCCCTGCAGGGATAGGAGGAACCAGTGCCACCACCGTAGCTGGGTGGTGGAACGACTATGGATGTTGAGGTTGGCGGCGTTCACGTAGGTGGAGAAAGTATGGTCAATGTGGGAGAGGAAGTCAAAAGGAATAGGGGCGTTAGGGCAGACGTAGATGGTGGCGCAGGTGATGGTAAGGCCAAGGAAAAAGAGACTAAGGATCAGGTGTTCTGTGGGGTCGGGTAGGAGAGGTTGGAGCCGAACTGGGATCTGGCGATGGTGACCAATGGCAACTCCGCACTATCGGAAAGGGATTGTTGGAGTGGTGGAGGAAGTAGGGCGAGGTGTGAATGGTGTGGTGGGGCTGAAGAAAGGTTTCATTGAGGAGGATGGCATCCACGTGGTGGGTGGCCAGTCTGTGCATGAAGAGGTTCTTGTTGGCGGGAAGGGAACGGATGTTGTAGAAAAGGATACGGTCCTGTCATGCCATGACAGGAATTTAGACAAGGGTGACGAGACGGGAGAAGGTGAAATGGGCCTGGTTGTGGGAGTAGGTGGCATACATTTTAAGGTGGAAGACGGAACAGTTGGCAAGGAATATTTGCTGGAGGGTGTGAGGGCGCTGGAAAGGGTGGACATTCAGTAGAACAATGGTGAGGAACCTGATGATGTCCTCTGCGGTGGGGGGGGGGGGGAAGGGGACGAAGGGAATTGCCAGGAGGGGTGGGGGCGTCCAGAGGGCGGACAGGGATGGTCAGTTCAGGAGTGGTCAGAGGGGGTCGGGCCTTACATTTTTGGGTGTATGTGGGATGCTGGAGATTACAGGTATTACAGGAAGGAGGGGACTGAAGGTTAGGGCACTGCCGGAGGAAATGCGCTTGCCTATAGTGCGGGCGGGTGGGGGCCTCTTGGCACTCAGCTGTTGTGTGTGCGTTGTAGTGCAGACACCTCTGGCAGTGGAGGGATTGAGGAGGGGAACGGCAGGGGTCGACCTTGTATCTCTGGTTGAAGAGGAAGGCGCCCTCCTTCAGGAGACGGTCAATGGAGGGGGCGTCTTCCGAAAAAACCCGCATAAGGTGGGTGGGGCCGGGAGAGTTAAAAATGTGATGGACCACCCAGACCTCCAAATTGGATGCGCCTTAAGCTCCACCAACACCTGCTCCTCCGTGATCATCAGACTAAGCTGAGTGATCACGGCGGTGAGGGTCGATGGGCGACGTGGGGGTTGGGGTTGGTGGGTAGGAGATGGGGAAGGAGCAGGGGTGAGGGAGGCGTTGGGACCAAAACGGGTGATGGGAATGCGGGAAAGGACGTCAGTATGAATGGTGAGGCTTGGGGAGGAGATGGGAACAGAGTCTCTTCAGGGAGTGAGGAGGGAGATGGGGGCTCCCGGGAAGTGTTGGCAGAGGAGGAGGGAGAGGTTCTGGGCCTCAAGGAGGGAAGGGTTGGGATGAGAAAGGAGGTATTAGGAGGAAGAGGGGGGGAGAAAGAGGAGGAGGCAGAGGGATTAGGGCCAGGCGGGGAGACATCCATGGCATCTTGGGGGAGGGGGGGGGGGAAGGAGGACAGGGCGGGGCCTTTTTGGGAGCTGAGGAGGTGGTGGTGCCACAAGGGCGTCTGCGAGCAGCGGAAGGGTGAGTGGTGACATGCGGGACGGGAGCAACAGGGAGGTGGCGGCAAATGGCCGGTCCTGGCGTGGATGCAGTAGTCAGCGCAGGAGATGGCGATAGTGAAGGCGACGGCGACGGCGATGACGGTGATGGCAAAGTCGATGGGGAGAGCTGGGCATGGTCGGTGGCACGTCAGGCCACCACCCTAGCTGGAGCTCCAGTGACAGGCAGAGGGAGTGGGGGGAAAGGATCAGAGGTGGAGGTGTGGGAGGAAGAGGCTGGGGAGGGGGCGACGAAGAGCATGGGCGAAGAGAGAGTTAGAAGAGGAGGGGTGGAAAGAGAGAGGGGCGACTAGGCATACCATGTAATGGTGGTGGTGGCGGCGGCGGAGGGGGAAGTATAAACTTTTGCGTTGGTGGTGGTAGTAGTAGCGGTGGTGGGGGCTGACATGACGACAGGTGGGAACTAAGACAGTACAGGACGAAAACGAGAGAGAAAAACCGAGGACGGACGAAGACGGACGAAGTCGGACGAAGACGGACGATGATGGACGAAGACGGACGAAGACGGATGACAACGGGGGCCAAAGTCCCACGCTGTCGGCACTGGCGACTGCTGGCAGGACCGCTGGCTGGCAGGAACGCCGCTGCTGCTGCTGCCGCGGACGGGACCGCCACCGCCGCCACCGCTGCCGCCGCTGCTGCTGCTGGCTGGACCGCTGCTGCAGCCGCTGCTGGCTGGAACGCTGCTGCTGGCTGGACCGCTGCTGGCTGGCTGGCTGGACCGCTGCTGGCTGGCTGGACCGCTGCTGCTATCGGCTGGCTGGCTGGCTGGCACCTGCAAACCTAACACTTCGATTAGTGACAAAGCACGAATCGAAGGGCGGTGAGCCGCGGCTAGGTTGCTCGGCGCTTCGCGAAGATGCCACTCCTGTTGTGTGTCGTTCTAGTCAGCATACTATTGACTGACGTCGTCTCTCACAGCCATCTCTGCTCTTCCGATCTTCATCGTTGCGCTGGCACTTGTCGCTACACCAGACCAGATTTTGAAATAAAACAGACGTTATTTAGATTCGACATCTTAATTCTTTATCTCTACGTTTTCATTTCTGAACATGGTCACCTTCCCGACGAAGACATTTCTCCCAACGTCGGACCAAATTGCTGAAGCCACCAATATAGAATGTTTCATTTTGTTGACGGATCAATAATCTCACCACTGCTTGCACAGCTTCATTACTATCAAAATGAAGTCCTCGTAGGTGTTCTTTAAATTTTGGAAACAAATTAAAATCTATGAGGCCAAGTTGGGACTGTCTGGGGGATGATCGATGACAGTGAACCCAAGGCGTAGGATTGTTGCAGATATCGCAGAGCTGGTGTGTTGTCTGGCATTTTAATACTGAATGATAGGGCTCTCCACTCATGAACGAACTTTCCTGCTGTCGGAAACTCGATTACAGCGTGTTGTTTCTCACTCACAGACACATTTACTTTACGTACCTCCATGTTACACAGTACATCCAGTGCCGTGTAGCGGCGGAGGGCGGCAAATATGTCGACTTGAAGAATAAAGATGTAGAATGTTAATAATTTTTGTTTTCTTTTAAGAGCTGTATGAGTTTTCACACAAAGAATTCGAAGAAATTACTTTTCACCACGTCCTGGAGTATACCAAGAACCTCAAATGAGTGACCGTTACTCCTTCATCATCCACAGAAGGTGATGTCCACTATACATCCCACACTGAGTAGTGTTACAAGTTGATGCCTATAGCAATGTGCGAGCAGCTACCACTGCCCAGAACATGTACATTACAAAGAAGACGCCAAGGTTGTCAGATATGTAGTTATGCATAGGACAATGCGAATCCACATACCAACTGTTGTCCCGAATATAAAGGTAGAAGCGAAATTCGCGCACTTGGGCTTCGCAGCACGACTCCTCACATGCTAGCGATAAAAAAATGTCGCTCACAAAATTTCGTTTGGTGAGTACATCTGGCAGAGAAAGAATGTTAAAGAGTGGCAATCTGGCAACACTGTAACCTGGCAACACTGTAACCACATGTGCGGTAACTAACTCTGTCAGCACATATTAGCTGAACTGTACAGATGGTGCAGAGAATAGAGTTTTGGGTTAGCATGCAGGAGGTCAATGGTTCGATCCCGGCGTTGAGGCACATGTTTTTTATTTGGTAAACGTAGTCCTGGTTGTATGCTATCTAGCTTCTTAATCGTTAGCAGTGATTGCAAGGGGTCCTCTAGAAAACGTTTCCACTTACATACTACAATCGTAAAAATGTAAGATTCCATGTATTCTTTGTGCCCTCCTCCAATGGTCCCACAGATTAGTACCATCTATTATTCTTGCCTCGTACACAAAAATGGTTCAAATGGCTCTGAGCACTATGGGACTTAACAGCTGAGGTCATTAGTCCTCTAGAACTTAGAACTACTTAAACGTAACTAACCTAAGGACATCACACACATCCATGCCTGAGGCAGGATTCGAACCTGCGACCGTAGGGGTCGCGCGGTTCCAGACTGAAGCGCCTAGAGCCGCTCGGCCACTCCGACCGGCTGCCGCGTATAGGTCCATTACATTTCGTTAGTGCCTTGCCTTACCGGTAGGACTAGCAACAAGCTTTGCGAATAATGTCCAAACTCGGTTACTATTTGTTTTGTTATCACCATGGTCCCGCTATTTATGCCTTTCTACATTGAGTCTGGGAATCACATGCTGTTTAGTACATATAGAAAATTATTATTATTTTATTATTATTATTATTATTATTATTATTATTATTATTCTATCGATGGCATTGTGGAAACATGACATCTATTACTTTTAAGGAAACAGTAATTCCAAAATTAGCGGTGTCAGGATCAATCATTCACAACAATATCTGTCAGAAGTGTAATGCGCGTTAGGTGGAACAGCGCAAGGGACTGATGGAGTGTTTACTCTGTATGCACTGTCCACCAGACAGGGACTAGTTTCGAGTGGAGTAACGCACCTTTGACAGACTCCAATGTACATCCGTACACGTAACAAATTTTCTCATTGTACAACCTAAACCCGTGTGGCAGACGTATGGTATACACAAACGATTAATATGTGGGTATGCTTCTGACCCTTGGTGCATCTGATAACCGGGCTGGTGTTGCCACTCGTGGATATTCTTCTAGATATCCTCGTCGATGCCATCCAGATAATGATGTGTTTCGTTGTCTGGAGCTGCACGTTTGGGAGTAAAGTTCTCTCCTTCCATCACTGCGTGACAGAGGTCGTCAGCGGACTCGAGGTACCAAGAACCTCAGCAAAGTACATGTAGCGTAGCAAGGCAGCTGCGTGTCTCCCAATGCACAGGCGTTAATGTACTGCATGAGCATGGGCTGCACCCCTATCATTATGCTGTCATGCTACACCTGCTTCCTGCAGATCGCCATCAGCGGATGCTACTCTTTGAAAAGTTCCGACAACAATAGGAAGCCAACGATGACTTCGTTAACACCGTAATATGTTCAGATGAAGCAGCATTCTCTCGTGAGGGTGTCTTTAATATGCACAATGCCTTCGATTGGTGTGGGGTTAACCCGCACGTCACCAGTGATTGTGGATGTGAAGTAAGCTTTGGTATCAATGTTTCGGCCAGAATGTTGGGCGACAGGTGTTTGGGCCCCTACATGTTACCTGACCAGTTGACTGCATTAAGGTCTCATGCATTCCTCTCAAATTATCTGCCTGATGGGTTGAAAGATATTCCATTACATGTTCAGCAGCGGATATTGGACCAGCATGTTGGTGCACCTCCACATTCTGGAATTAATGTGCACAGTATTTGGAGAGAATATTTCCAGGGAAATGGCTCTGATGTGGACGTCCAGTTGTGTAGCCACCGCGTTCACCTGACCTAAATCCACTGGATTTCTTCCTGTGGGGACACCTGAAGGAGCACCTGTACTCTACTCGGCCGACAAATGTGAAAGGATTGGTACCGCTTCTTCAAGCTGTTCTTGTTACGGTGGACTCAGCTTTGCTCCGTCAGGTGCAGAGCTCCATGACTCGGCGGGTTGCGCAACATTTGTACGTGCAGAGAGGCCGCTTTGAGCATGTGTTGTTCTGAGGACAATGTATTCTGTTGTGATGGTCATGCGGTCATTAATATGGATATTAGTACTGTCACTGGTTCTTAAGTGCGACATTTGGGCCCTCTTATTACGTGCTGGCATGAGGAAAGTTTCCATGCGATTTCTTATACACAAACAGCAGTTGACCGGCGTTGCCTGGTGAAACGTTCTTGTGATGCCTCGTGTAAAGAGCAGAAATGCATACCATCACGTTTCCGACTTTGATAAAGGTCGGATTGTAGCCTATCGCGATTGCGGTTTATCGTATCGCGACATTGGTGCTCGCGTTGGTCGAGATCCAATGACTGTTAGCAAAATATGGAATCGGTGGGTTCAGGAGGGTAATACGGATCGCCGTGCTGGATCGCAACGGCCTCGTATCACTGGCAGTCGAGATGACAAGCATCTTATGCGCATGGCTGTAACGAATCGTGCAGCCAAGTCTCGATACCTGAGTCAACAGATGGGGACGTTTGCAACACTACAACCATCTGCACGAACAGTTCGACGACGTTTGCAGCAGCATGGACCATCAGCTCGGAGACCATGGCTGCGGTTACCCTTGACGCTGCATCACAGACAGGAGCGCCTGCGATGGTGTGCTCAACGACGAACCAGGGTGCACGAATGGCAGAACGGCATTTTTTCCATTTTCTCGGATGAATCCAGGTTATGTTTACAGCATCATGTGATCACATCCCTGTTTGGCGACATCGCGGTGAATGCACATTGGAAGCGTGTATTTGTCATCGCCGTACTGGCGTTATCACCCGGCGTGATGGTATGTGGCGCCATTGGTTACACGTCTCGGTCACCTCTAGTTCGCATTGACGGCACTTTGAACAGTGGACGTTACATTTCAGATGCGTTACGACCCGTAGCTCTACCCTTCATTCGATCCCTGCGAAACCCTACATTTCAGCAGGATAAGGCACGACCGCATGTTGCAGGTCCTGTACGGGCCTTTCTGGATACAGAAAATGTCCGACTGCTTCCCTGGCCAGCACATTCTCCAGATCTCTCACCAACTAAAAACGTCTGGTCAATGGTGGCCGAGCAACTGGCTTGTCACAATACGCCAGTCACTACTCTTGATTAACTGTGGTATCGTGTTGAAGCTGCATGGGCAGCTGTATCTGTACACGCCATCCAAGCTCTGTTTGACCCAATGCCCAGGCGTATCAAGGCCTTTATTACGGCTAGTGGTGGTTGTTCTGGGTACTGATTTCTCAGGATCCATGCACCCACATTGCGTGAAAATGTAATCACATGTCAGTTCTAGTACAATATATTTGTCCAATGAATACCCGTTTATCATCTGCATTTCTTCTTGGTGTAGCAATTTTAATGGCCAGTGGTGTATTAGAATGTACCAATAAGAGCAGTGTGTAAGCACAGTCCAGAAACTTTTCCATGAAATTATGGGTTGGTTGTGAAGGTGAAATCATGTCGGCCATTTCTTTGGTTATTTCGTATTATTTTACCCTATATCTAGAGAAAATGCTAGTCAACATGTGCTGAAATAATCTGACGATATCGGAAGAGGAGTGGTTTGACCATAAAACGCAAAGTACCTTCTACGGGTACTATGGTAAATAAAATAGAGAGATTATAGCGTGACTTGCCATAGTTTCATCTGCGAGTGTCTTTATGAGTCTGACTAAACCGAGAGACATTTGAGGGGTCGTAACGTAGTGTTCACAGTGGCCAACAGTAGACGCCATTAATTCCGTTAAATACTTTGCCAGTCTTTGTGTTGGGGAGGCAATAGCACCGCCGATGGATCTTAGTCGTACGCATCTTTGCGAATTTTTGGTGGTCTACCAGGCACTAGTTGCAGATTCCATCCGACTTAATTAGTAAGGCCTATCATTCTACGAGTGCCTGCGCAGGAGCACGTCTCTTAAGTCATTACATACTGTCCTCCAACAAAGCAGAGAATTTCTCATGATGCTCTGCGACATTACAAATATATGTAGTATTTCCCCCATCAGCTGGAAACTTAATTACATCTTCAGCATCCTGCAGGCCTTCTCTTCCCACTCTGCTGCTACTGATCTTTGGGAGTTTGGCAGGTGCTAAAACAAGGCCAACAGAAAGTCTTATATGACAATCCCCTTTCCCAGTCGGAAGGGGCAGGGCTTATCACACACCACTCGTTAGGCGCACTACTATTAGGGTGCGTGGAATTGGACTGCAATTTCACCATTCATGGAGAGGAGAAACGTCATCTTCGTCATACTCCATATTCAGTAATTTATATAAGTACGAGGGTTGGAACATAAATAGTGGCAACTATTTATTCCCAAGCGATAGAAAAGGGAAACATGTTTGCACTTGTTACTGTCCTTCAAAGTAGTCACCAGCGTTGGGTAGAACCCGTTGCCAGCGATGTGGAAGGCGTAGTATTCCGTTAGCAGAGCCCGTTCTGTTGATGCTGCGAATGGAGCGGTCTACTGCCTGTCAAATCTCTGGAACATTTCAGAAGCGAATGCCACGAAGTGGTTCCTTCATCTTCGGAATCAAATCAAAGTCACAAGGACTTGTGTCCGGGGAGTATGGTGGATGGCACGGTACTTCCCAGTCCCATCGACCCAACAGAGCAGTCACAGCTTGTGATGTATGCGCCGGCGCATTGTCGTGCAAAATAATGGGTGGGTTGCGCAGAAAGTGTCGCCGCTTATTTCGCAACATTGGTCGCAGGTGCCGCTCCAAAAACGAACAGTAATACTGTGCATTTACGGTCTGCCGTGGAGGAACGTAATGCATTTGTGTCTCCGCAACAGTGTTGCCACTATTTAAGTTCCAACCTACATTGGAGCATCACTTGCTACCAGCTTGGCGAAAGAAGCGGCGACAATATCTGCGCAACCCACCCATCATTTTGCCCGACAATGCGCGGGTGCATTCAGCGCAAGCTGTGGCTGCTCTGTTCGGTCGATGGGACTGGGAAGTACTGTACCGTCCACCATATTGCCCGGACTTTGATTTGATTCCAAAGATGAAGGAATCACTTCGTGGCAGTCGCTTCAGAACTGTTCCAGAGATTCGACTGGCAGTTGACCGCTCCATTCGCAGCATCAACAGAACAGGCTTTGTTAATGGTATACTACGCCTTCCACATCGCCGGCAACGGGTTCTACACAGCGCTGGTGATTACTTTGAAGAACAGTAACAGGTGCAAACATGCAACTCTTTTGTATCGGCTGGGAATAAATAGTTGCCACTATTTAAGTTCCAACTCTCGTATATTATATGTAATTTCTAGGAACTACATACGGAGCAATGAAGTTTCTGTCACTTTCAAGTTTTTTGACTGGTTTGATATGACCCTACAACAGCCTCTTCATCCCAGAACAGCCCAGAGCAGCCTCTACGGAGACCTGGCAATCAACAAAAGCACTGTTAGTCTTCCGGCGAGACGCATGTCATCATCGCAGCAAGGTCGCGCAAACTTGCCTGATCTCCCGCGTGACGGCCGGCCACACACAGCTGTGAATGCTGCAGTGTTGGAACGTGCGGACAGTCTCATTCGAGATGATCAACGGATCAGAATCACAAACACCTCGCTGTACAACTAGACGTCTGTATTGGTAGTTCTGGCACACTTGTCCACCAGCTGGGTTACTCAAAGGTTTGCCCCCGCCCCGTTCTTCGCCGCCTTACAGAAGACCATGAAGAGCAACGAAGTATGATCTGTGCTGAAACGCTTCCGCGTTACGAGGCTGAACGTGACAATTTTTTGTCGAATACCTTCACAGGCGACAGAACACTGGTTCATCATTTCAGGCCGAAAACAAAACGTAAAACATGTACTGGTGCCACACCACCTCTCCACCGAAGAATAAGTTGAAAGGCGCACCCTGAGCCGGTAGTCATGTCTACGGTCTTCTGGGCCTCGTCCATTATGGTGCAACAGTCAATTCTGAGGCGCATTATGTACCATCAGGAAATTGAAGAAACGACTTCAGCGTGTTCGTCGCCGCAGAAATGCAAACGATTCTCCTTATCAATGAGAACGCAAGGTCTCATACAAATCTGCGCGCCCGAGAGGAACTCACAGAACTTCATTGGACTGTTTTACCTCATCCACTCTACAGTATTGATCTCGCGTCTTCGAATTTCCTTGTGGTTAGGCCAATGGAGAATGTATTCCACACGAAATAGTCAGTGGAGATGCTGATGCGGCAAGACATTGGCCCATCGTCGACCAATAAAGTGCTACTACGCTGGCATACAGTACCTCCCAGTAACGTGGTGTAAGGCCGTCGCATTGAACGGAGCTTATGTTGAAAAGTAGTGTTTTGTAGCAAAAAGTGAGGGATCTAATATGATGTATTGGGATCCTGAATAAAACCAATATACCTACAGAAGAAAATGTTTACATTACTTATTATTCGCTCCTCGTATACCCTCCACATCCAGTCCGAAGCGGGCAGAACTGTAGTCACAATATCGAGATAGTGAAGTAAATTGCAGGTATTAGCGTCTAATATGCATAAGAACGTTCTGTGTCATTTTGTCTGCAGGCTACTACGCAAATACAAAAGGAAAGAGAACTACCTTTCTTAGACATTGGAAGATGACCGCTGTAGTTTTAGCGACTTTCATTATCTCGTACTCGCACGACAAGTATAAGTCGTTAAGTGAAAGACGGTTCCGAAGCTAGTCGATTTTGTTTGTTGAAGGGGTGCATCCTTACAGTGGGAATCTGCAAGTATCTCTTAGGGGGACGAGGAAGCTTTTATTGGTGCCGGTCATTCCGAGCACTCGGCGCGTATTTGTCAGTTGAAACATCACGTGCAGTTTTAGCATAAAGCTCTCTTTTTCTTCCTGGTAGCTCATCGAACGGAAATAATTTAGACCCTTGTCTTGTGCTTTCGAGATGGATGCATTCCACAGACATCTTTCAGCATTACGTAGAGATTACAACAAGCGCCGAGCATTCGAGATATATTTAGGCCTTTGGAATTGGCGTATTCTTTCAGGTTATAAAGATTGGTGTCCTTTTCACGATTCCTATTGCATTCTAACACGGAATGGAAAGCGCTATGCTTTTGTTCTGGCTTTTGATCTCATGAGCACACGAGGTGATCGGTTCCTTCCATAGTTAACCATCCGTACATTCAAAAGACATACAAACAAATTTTCGGGCCTTATTTCACAAGTTCGTAACTTACGTTTTGAAGTTCTTGGGCAGTGATGTTCAGTTGGGATGTTAAACTGTTTAATCCGATACTTTTATTTATTCATGAATAGTAATTTTATGTAAGTTGTTCGTACGACATTGTACTGAATTTAACGTAAGTATGGGCTTCTTAAATTTATTATCTTGCACCTCTTCCCTTGTTCACGAATTCCACCACTTGTCCCATATCTCCATACGTGAATACCTAAAATTTGCTTCACAAAACGTGTTCCACTCACTTTTATTACGACCTGCTCAGGGGCAACGATAAACTCATAGGCAGCACTTGCTGTTACATTCCATAAGAACTTTAGAGGACTACAGGGCAAGAGGCGTATTTGTGTTACTTTCAGACATGCGGCAGTGGAAACAGCTACATAGAAACGTATTTCAACCACCATACTAGGTATTACTTATTGAAGTTCCCAGTGCAGGCTACGAATGATAAATAAATCTGTCCTGCACAAACTAGACCTATAAGGCACAAAGTATTTGAGGTGTACAGTACGGTGTTTACAGTCAGTGACCTAGTTGTAACTTTCAGTAAAATTTAGTGCAATACCTAAATGAATCCCAATTATATTGAAATACTTAAATGAATGGCTGAACTGTAAATTCATACAAAACTGGAGCTGTCGTGTAGAGTGTTGTAGTTGCAAATGGTGTGCTTACTCTGTGTTACACTACTGGCCATTAAAATTGCTACACCCAGAACAAATGCAGATGATAAACGGGTATTCATTGGTCATATATATTACACTGGAACTGACATGTGATTACATTTTCACGCAATTTGGTTGCATTCATCCTGAGAAATCAGTACCCAGAACAACCACCTCTGGCCGTAATAACGGCCTTGATACGAGTGTGCATTGAGTCGAACAGAGCTTGGATGGCGTGTACAGGTACAGCTGCCCATGCAGCTTCAACACGATACCACAGTTCATGAAGAGTAGTGACTGGCGTATTGTGACGAGCCTGTTGCTCGGCCACCATTGACCAGACGTTTTCAATTGGTGAGGATGTGCTGTCCAGGGCAGCAGTCAAGCATTTTCTGTATCCAGAAAGGCCCGTAAAGGACCTGCAACATGCGGTCGTGCATTATCCTGCTGAAATGTAGGGTTTTTCAGGAATCGAATGAAGGGTAGAGCCACGGGTCGTAACATATCTGAAATGTAACGTTCACTGTTCAAAGTGCCGCCAATGCGAATAAGAGGTGACCGAGAAGTGTAACCAATGGCATCCCATTCCATCACGCCGGGTGATAACGCTAGTATGGCGATGACGAATACACGCTTCCAATGAGCATTCACCGCGATGTCGCCAAACAGGGATGCGACCATCATGATGCTGTAAACAGAGCCTGGATTCATCCGAAAAAATGACGTTTTTCCATTCGTGCACCCAAGTTCGTCGTTGAGTACACCATCGCAGGCGCTCCTGTCTGTGATGCAGCGGCAAGGGAAACCGCAGTCATGGTCTCCGAGCTCATAGTCCATGCTGCTGCAAATGTCGTCGACCTGTTCGTGCAGATGGTTGTTGTCTTGCAAACGTCCCCATCTGTTGAGTCAGGGATCGAGCCGTGACTGCACGATCCGCTACAGCCATGCGCATAAGATGCTTGCCATCTCGTCTGCTAGTGATACGAGACAGTTGGGATCCAGCACGACGATCCGTATTACCCTCCTGAACCCACCGATTCCATATTCTGCTAACAGTCATTGGATCTCGACCAAGGCGAAGAGGAAAGTCGCGATACGATAAACTGCAATCGCGATAGGCTACAATCCGACCTTTGTCAAAGTTGGAAACGTGATGGTACGCATTTCTCCTCTTTTCACGAGGAATAACAAGATCGTTTCACCAGGCAACGCCAGTCAACTGCTATTTGTGTATGACAAATCGGTTGGAAACTTTCCTCATGTCAGCACGTTGTACGTGTCGCCACCGGCGCCAACCTTGTGTGAATGCTCTGAAAAGCTATCACAGTATCTCCTTCCCGTCGGTTAAATATAGCGTCTGTAGCACGTCATTAATGGTCGGTATTGCATATATAGCGAAACTTTATACGAACTGATTGGGCTACGAAATTCCCAATACCAATAAAGAAATACAGTCACTGAAAAATACATTCAGCCGCTAGGGGACTGAATCCTCTGGCCCTGTTCCAAACTGACAACCTTGGACCCTGTGACATAACAGATAAATAAAACAGTCTTACCTCTAAAGGAACGACGGTGGATCGCATTGTATTCTGCTCTCTCAAGAAAAAGAATAAAAGCTACTAGCTACAGGCTCAGCGGTGTGCAGTCCTGACCAGAATGTTTTGAAATATACGTGAAATTAACTTGGATGATAAATGAAAACATTTAATTAACATTCAACGACTTTAAAATACATATGACCTAGACAGGGGGCGGTAGTGATTTGGGTGAATTACTGTCACTGTCCTTTTCAATAGTGAAATTGTATTCGGAGTTAAGTTTGGATTTTCAAAACATCTGACAACTGAAATTACATTACTCAGACAAATCACATCCTTTTTACTAAATGAATACCTGTCTTTGGTGACGTAGTTACAAACAATGCGATTTGTACAGCAAGTACTGTCTAACATCATCAAAGAGCATAAAGACAAATCATCAAATTACGTATACCTGTGTTAACCAATCATAGAAACATTGCAAAAGGCAAATAGCTAATTAGCGCCCTGCAAATGGGAAGCAATAAAAATTTAAGTTCTTTACCTTAACTGCAAGAAGACTTCTGCTTCCACATTTATGTTTTTAACGATACATGTACTCGTAATGCTTCTTTGTAATATCAATCCTGTAATACTATCTTTTCAAATTAAATTTACATTTTATTATAATACCACTCATCATTTTCAACTACCTATTTTACGTCCTACATTACAATGTAGCACTTGGTGGCTTTACAGAGCACACCACAAAAACTGCCTGCTGCATCCTCTTTCGCTCACAGACTGACACACACTGGTGTGCGCCAGGCCCTCTCTTATTCCAACACTACAATCTCAGGCCAGAATCAGTGTCTTTGGCCCTGCGGTCTTGCAAAGTCAGCGATCCGCTGTATACAGCCCATCAGAGACATACATCGTTTGCAGTATAGTAGTTTAATTTTCGTTTGCATTAGTATCATTACAATATTCGGGTGCCACATATAAGTGTACCCCCACAGACTTCTTTCGTAATTTAAATCACAACTGTGTTGCTTCGGAGTAAATCCTCACATTCTGGTCGCAATTTCCAAAGGCTTTAGCATCTCTGGAACGTTAATAGTAGCCAGACTGTGTTATTAATGGCTAATGGTCAGTAGCTGGGGCTATAGTTCAGTGTAGAACTCTGGTTGGTAATTGAAGAGTGTAAAATCTAACATTCGTTAGGAGAATGAACATATTTGTATAAATCTATTAGTACAAAACTACTTTGTATCCAGCAAGTGAGAAGTTCTTCTCAGAACACAGAATTATGCTGCTCACCCCATCAGCACAAATAATGAGACAAGATAGCAAATAGACATCATTTTTAAGAACGTTCTAAATGCCATACCAGATAATTGACTAGCTCTAAATTTCCATAAATAATCTTTGTAAGTCATTTAATGGTCGTCGTCAGAGCTCTGGAAAGTCACGCTAGAGAAAGGCTGTACAGGAACAATGAATGTAATGTTTCTATGGGTACCAGTTAACAGTATACTGGAGACGAAAGATGGTGCAGAGGGATTAATATTTGCTCTTGGACACTCAGTACATCCACGCTTACAGATATCACAGAAGCATAATGTATGTTGTTACACTAAGTATTCAGTTTTACACAAAATTAACAGACGCAACATTCAGATAATTTTATTGTATGGAAAAGTTAGTTAGTGTCATTGTAATATAACTACAATGTATTACTCGTCTCTGCCTTGGGTGATGGTGTTTGCGCAATGCGCTCCCTCCATACACTAGAGAGTTAGATAATTTGCGTCAACGATCTTTTGGAATACTCCTTTAAAATAAAAAGAAAATAACGTAATACTACGTCCGATATCTTTACGGCGTTACGCACCAGTTTATTCTCTGCTACTACGAAAGAATATGCTATGGCAAGCTCGGCGAGATGTGCATTTTTCCCATCATGTTGTGCCACGTGCCTCTTTGTCTTTGGTCGTCACTCTGCAACCCGCAACGTATCCTTCTCTGCAGGGTCACGTTTCTGTCATCCAAAATTGCGTGATCGCATAGACCTCCGGGCCAGCACGCACCCGTCTTCTCCCTGCCTTCAGATCTAGAGGATAGGTCCAGACAGACTGGAAATCGCTGGGGTCTCTCCCTCGCAAAAGGCTTGAATTCACCTGATGTCTAATCTCTGTTGCTGCTCACCTCACTCCTTATGTTACTGACTTTTATGGATTTCTAAGTCGAAGATAACTTCGCAACCTAAGGAAACTTTTTATTCGCATTCTTTCTTATCAATATTTTACGTTATACAGCTTTACAGGACCATCTGTTTGTTGTCCTGCACTGATAGCTCGTCAACTGCAAACCAAACGATATAAATGAGGATTTAATCGGAGACTTAATATGTCCACAGATTTTTTTAAAACATGATTCTGACGTGGTAAATTGTTTTTCGTATAAATTTGTTATTAGTCACATTTAGTTGTGACTGGTCCATTTACATTGTTTCGTTTGCAGATGACAAGCTATCAGTGCAGGACACCACACAGATCGGCCTGAAAAGTCATATAATATAAAATCGTGGTTAGAAGAAAAACGAACAAAAACTTCCTTTAGGCCTCACTTTTTTGGATCAGTTTCAACCTAAAATATGTTCACTTTTTGCAATTTTCAATAAACAAAACCCACTGATCATGGCACAGAGGTGTCACAACATGTTTGGGTAAAAAGTAGAAACAGTGTTTCAGCATAAAGGTATAACCTGTAACCTGTTATACGGGAAGATGAGTGAAATCTTGGGTTTCCAAGCGTAGCTTACCGCTGACGTTATACAACAAACAACAGAGATTTGCGTGACATGGAGCCAGAGCCCACTTGAAAATTTAGTGTAATTCTGTGATGTGCACCGCTGAGTCTCACCTGCGTGGCGATGAAATCGACGGCATCCCCGTAAACGCCCCAAGTCTCTCCAGTTGCTGGAATTATGCTCGGGGAGCTATTAGATACGACTAAATCTACATCTACACGGTGTCTCAGGAGGAGTAGTCAATATTCAGAAATATGATGGGAACGCTGATTTGAAACAAAAAATTTCATGTGGACAGAAGGCCTATTCCGAGTAGTTCCCGAGACATAATATATTTAATGTACATTGTTATTTATTTTCTACATTATTCAACAGATTATCAGGTTTACACAAGTACACATAAACGACATTTAGTAGCCTAAACATTACACCATTGATTTTTCAGATTATCAGTTGAAAAATACGCATTTCTTAACACATTAGCCTCTAAACATTATCGTACTTGTCAGATTACAGTTGTTGTATAGTTCACAATAAATGATTGAATATCTCACCGTAAATTTCAACATATTCGTGCAATCTTGAGATGTGATATTGTATTTCTGGTCTGACTGCCTCTGCACGTTCACTAATGAGGGCAGTAGCGCCCATGATACTAGAAAGCAGTCACCTTTCGTTTATACAGCTGGGACTTCATCCGACCCCATGAGCTGGAGACCTTGGTAGCCAGTTCATTGTATTACCACGACCAATCCAGCGATTATGGCAACTGTGGTTGAGATGTTCCCTCAGACGTCTGAGGAAATGTGAAGGGCCTCCGTAGTGCTGGAAGTACATTGCCGAGAGCGTGACCCAAGGAACGTCCTCAAGGTGTTCAGCAAACGAATTTTCCAAAAAATGCACGGCCTTTTGCCCCGTTATTTGTTCTTCTAAAATGAATGGACCTATCAACATGTTACTGATCATGCCTCACCAAACGCTGATCGCAAAACTAAAATGGAAATGGATTACACTGTAGCGTGTGGATTTTGGTCCGACCATGGAAGATTATTACATATGCTGTTAAGTAAATGTTGCTTCATCAGTGCATAGTGTTAATGGAAACAAATAACGATTACAATACAACCAGTGGCAAAATTCAAGTCATGTGGTATTGTTGCTAATGTGAACATTGTGTACACGGTGTATACGAAATGGATACAAGTTCACCTATGTAATGTTCGTCGTACACGTGTTCGTGGGACATAGGTAAGTGCGGAAAGTCGCCATTTTGTTAGTAGGAGAATTAGGCTCAATATTTCAACAATGTGTTGATGTTCTGCAAGGGCTGTTGAACTGCACCTTCAGAAGGAAGATGGAAGCTTGGAGGAATACTTCTTTCACGCAGACTGCTGAAAACTGTGTAAACACTGTAACGTCAAGAATTCGACTTCACTCACAACTCGTCATAAACAACAGTGCTTACAAAGGCCTAGTTTGTGACAAAAAGACTTAGTCTTTGAAAAGAACGGTGTGGTGGTTAGTGGGGCAAATGAACGGCAGATAGGAATTTCCTACTTATCGCAATAACCCTGTCTCGCCCATGAACAGACTTCTAATGATATTAAATGCATATTCAGCTGGAGCATCAATGATATATGGGAGTTCATAGCAGCAATGTCTCCCTGATACGTAAAGTTGCTTTCTCGATCAGCATTACACTCCGCGATGGATGGTTTCAGGGTAATGGGCGGATTTCCAGCAGTCATTGGTATCACAGTGGATTTCAGTGCTATGGCACATCGATGATCTGTCAAAAGCGCATCGTTTTTATACAATTTCTCATAATTAAATATCAAATAACAACATCTGTAGATACGGTATTTACAAAAGGTATATCGATTCGGAGGGACAGCAGCATGCTTAATGCCATAGCCGAATTGATAGATCTTTATTTATAAAGAGAAAGGTGGTAGATTCTAGTCGATCAACTTCCAAAGTTCTTTTAATCAAATATTTTCTGAAAGATGCTGACGCTTTCTTCTTAATTTAATAGAAGTAATACACGCAGTAGTCGATGCTATTTATTATAAAATCTGCAATTCTTGTTTCAAAGGCCAATGTCTAGGATATTGCCCCAATGACCAGAAACCATAACGTGGCCTAAATGTCAGTCTGTCAGAAGATAAGTACAAGTTACACACTGCCAGTTTTTATTGTGACGAAACTTCGTGTAAGATATATACAGGGTGTTACAAAAAGGTACGGCCAAACTTTCAGGAAACATTCCTCACACACAAATAAGGAAAAGATGTTATATGGACATGTATCCGGAAACGCTTAATTTCCATGTTAGAGCTCATTTTAGTTTCGTCAGTATGTACTGTACTTCCTCGATTCACCGCCAGTTGGCCCAATTGAAGGGAGGTAATGTTGACTTCGGTGCTTGTATTGACATGCGACTCATTGCTCTACAGTACTAGCATCAAGCACATCAGTACGTAGCATCAACAGGTTAGTGTTCATCACGAACGTGGTTTTGCAGTCAGTGCAATGTTTACAAATGCGGAGTTGCCAGATGCCCATTTGATGTATGGATTAGCACGGGGCAATAGCCGTGGCGCGGTGTGTTTGTATCGAGACAGATTTCCAGAACGAAGGTGTCCCGACAGGAAGACGTTCGAAGCAATTGATCGGCGTCTTAGGGAGCACAGAACATTCCAGCCTATGACTCGCGACTGGGGAAGACCTAGAACGACGAGAACACCTGCAATGGACGAGGCAATTCTTCGTGCAGTTGACGATAACCCTAATGTTAGCGTCAGAGAAGTTGCTGCTGTACAAGGTAACGTTGACCACGTCACTGTATGGAGAGTGCTACTGGAGAACCAGTTGTTTCCGTACCATGTACAGCGTACACTTCTGCGAATGGTTCATCCAACAATGTGTCAGTCCTCATTTCAGTGCAAATGTTCTCTTTACGGATGAGGCTTCATTCGAACGTGATCAAATTGTCAATTTTCACAATCAACATGTATGGGCTGACGAGAATCCGCACGCAATTGTGCAATCAAGTCATCGACATAGATTTTGTGTGAACGTTTGGGCAGGCATTGTTGGTTATGTCTTGATTGGGCCCCATGTTCTTCTACCTATGCTCAATGGAGCACGTTATACTCCACCTGTGCTGCTAGAACATGTGCCTTAACAAGTACGACACAACATGTGGTTCATGCACGATGGAGCTCCTGCACGTTTCAGTCGAAGTGTTCGTACGCTTCTCAACAACAGATTCGGTGACCGATGGATTGGTAGAGGAGGACCAATTCCATGGCCTCCATGCTCTCCTGACCTCAATCCTCTTGACTTTTATTTATGGGGGGATTTTAAAGCTCTTGTCTACGCAACCCCGGTACCAAATGTAGAGACTCTTCGTGCTCGTATTGTGGACGGCTGTGATACAATACGCCATTCTCCAGGGCTGCATCAGCGCATCAGGGATTCCATGCGACGGAGGGTGGATGCATGTATCCTCGCTAACGGAGGACATTTTGAACATTTCCTGTAACAAAGTGTTAGAAGTCACGCTGGTACCTTCTGTTGCTGTGTGTTTCCATTCCATGATTAATGTGATTTGAAGAGAGGTAATAAAATGAGCTCTAACATGGAAAGTAAGGTTTTCTGGACACATGTCCACATAACATATATTCTTTGTTTGTTTGTGAGGAATGTTTCCTTAAAGTTTGGCCGTACCTTTTTGTAACACCCTGTAGACTTATCTGTCAGCTTTATGGACTGCCTCATGATTCTATGTTGCTGGTATATATCTCCATCAGTGATGATAAGCAGCTTCGAAAAACTTTCCACTTCCAGTCAAACGAAATAACGAAACGAATCCCTATCTAAAGGTCTCTGTGATGAAGTACGTTCTTTCATAGGGACGATAGTTAATGCAACATCAGGAATATGAATGTTATGCATGTTCAAACTGGCATTAGACACTGTAATTTAACTATATTCAGTTTAAAACCTAAAATGGGATGAAGAATCAATGGAGGTAACGAATAACTTCTACTTGTTTGTGTGTCAGAGCACTGTACAGCATTATTTGCTGTTCAACGCCCCGAAGAGTCACGAATCTTCTTAACATAGTTTTTCCACATTCAAATTTTGAGAATTTATGACTTCTTTTCTTTCTCTCCATAGCGCAGTTAACAATACCCACGTTACGAGAATAAACTGACAAGCGCGCATTTGCACCATAGACAGCGATTATCATTAAATCTGCATGTATAATGGGCGTTTCCCTTTGTAACACATGGAGTTAACCGCGGTCATATTCTCAGTTAACCGAACGCGTTTTGCTAACCGGCGCTTAACCTTGTTGTACTGCGATTACGCTTTAACCGTAATCACGGAACCCTCTATTACCATGCTCTTCAATGGACGGTATTGCGGTCGGTCCCTAGTCTAATATATGAAGATATTATATGTTTGTTGGTGCAATCAGTAATTGATAACTTGCTTGGTTTAGATATTGCCATCAAGCACAATAAATTTAATTAGTGGCACAAATAATCGTCTCTCTCAAATTACTTTCTTATCTTGAATTACGAAATTAGACTTTAAGACAGAAAGAACGATGCACAGGAAATAACTATCCGAATGTAACGGAAAGCGACATAGCGCATTGGCCCACCTATGGCAGTTATGCAAGCGTTTATTCGGCTTGGCAATGATCGACAGAGTTGTTCGATGTCTGCCTGTGGTACATGCGTATTACTGATTTCTGTCCGATTGGCGCCTTAGGTCGACAAAATGCCGAGCTGTTTGGAGGGACCTGCCCATTATGCTCCAAACGTTCTCAATTTGGGAGAGATCCGGTGACCTTACTGGCCAAGATAGGTTTTGGCAAGTACGAAGACAAGTGGTAGAAAGTCTTGTCGTAGGCGGACGGGCGTTGTCTAGCTGAATTGTAAGCCAAGGATGGCTTTTCGTGAAGGGTGAGTCGTTTCGTTTCCTTTTATTACTTATTTTTCGTCTTAGAGTTCTTGCGTTATTTTGATCATAATTCATTAAAGTTATTCTTTTATCTAAGTGCTAAGTGAACTACAGCTCGTGAAGTTCTTATATTTATCGTTTACATATTGATGCAAATTTGTGCAATTAGCATATAGTCAGTAACAGACATTTCATTCCTTGCTTCCCATTGCTGAAAAATAAATTTTGGGAGTTCGAAAAATATCTCTCACGTTTTTTTACATGTTCTTCCAAACTTTTCCTAATATGTTATTAGTCTTCTATACATTTATCCCTTAATACAACCTACGGTACCAGTTTCTGTCTTCCAGTTCGTTGAATTTCTCTCCATCACTATAGTGAGTCTTCATCATCAATCGCTTGCAGACTAATAAATATCGCACCACATCCCAACTGATATACCTACTGTTATGTTCCAGTAATTGTAGGCTTGTATGATAAATAACTTATAAATTCTGTTTCACCATCACTAACACTCTTACTCGCTCCATTATCCCTACTCCACTGCTTCATAGAATACGCTCTCATTCAATATTTTATCATTATATTACCGTTTTATGGTTTTGTTATGGTTCTCAGTCAGAAGACTGGTTTGATGTAGCTCTCCATACTACTTTGTTCTCTTCAAGCCTGTTTAGCACCGAATAACTACTGCAACCCACATTCACTTCCATATGAGGCAACACTCTAGAATAATACCTCCACAAAAGACTTCCTTATTACTTAAATTTATATTCGACGTTAATAAATGTCTCTTTCTATGAGAAGATTTCCTCATCATTGCCAGTCTGCATTTTATACTCCCTTTACTACGGCGATCATAGGTATTTCATTACCCACATAGCAGAACTTTTCAACTACTTTTAATGTCTCACTTCCTAAACTAATTCCCTCAGTATCGCCTGATGTAATTAGAATACATTCCCATAGCCTCGTTTTCTTTTCTTGATGTTCATCTTATAAACTCTTTACAAGATACTGTCCATTCCGTTCAGTTAAGTCAAGCCTCTCCTTAAATTGACTGTACAGCTTAACGGGACAAATTAACATTATTTTACATAGTCCAGTAACATAAATGTGACCACCTGTCAATATCCTGAATAATCATCTTCTGCAGCACGGGCCGCTACAAGACGTGCACGAAGAGAGTCAATGAGGTTTCAGGGGGTACCGACAGGAATGTGGAGCCATGCCGACTTCAGTGCCTTGGCCAGCTCCTCTATGTCTCTCGGTTGAGGATCCACAGCGCGAACAGCCCGATCGAGGTGGTACCACAGCTTCTCCATCGGGTTTTAATCCAGGGAGTTTGGTGGCCATAGTAATATGGTGAACTCATCCTGGTGATCTTGAACATCACACGTACACCGCGAGCTGTGTGACACGTTCTGCCGGATAGATGCAATTCGATCGTGCCGAGGAAAAGCAAACTGCATGTAGGGTGGACATGTTCCCCATGGACCGCTAGGAAAGGGGTCTGCGTGGCGCCACCGGGGCGAGGTGTGTTGCCTTCCATAACTCGGTTAAAACCGCCAGGAGATCCTCTCATTCCAGGAAATCTTCTGATTATCCCGAAATACTCTGTCGGCTCAGAGGAACCTGCGTGGGGCGGGGACCGTAACGGCCTATTCCGTGGCCTTCATGAGACCCTGGCGCTCAGTAGCCCCCTGGATGGGGTAAAGCTAACACGGGAAGGGCCGTCCATGCGTGACGTTAAAAGGTTAGCCCTTGACTGGGTGAAATCCTCACTGGTCCCCACTGGCCCACCGTAAATTATCAAAAACGGTGGGTGAGACATGGTCGGTCATGATCCCCCAGTATGTGTGGAGGCCCTCCCCGGAACGTAACTCTGGTATGAGTGCCGCACGGTCTAGTTGACGTCATAATGCACAATGCCAACATATTTCTACATCTATGGGCTGCATTGAACGGTGAGGGTTGTCATATGTCAAGGAAGGACTTTAAGCTCCCATCATGGTAGGACGTCAAACGCCCCCAACCCAAAGCGAAAGCAAAGGGTGCGTGGCTCAGGGGAAGCTCCGTTACGAGAGACACGCCATCTGTCTCTCTTGAACTGAGCGGCGGTGGTCGGGTGGGGAGGTGAGGGCAAGTCTAACGACGAGCCCGGGCTCCTGCGGCCTGGATGCTGCCACTCCTCACGTCCTGCACGACGTTACAAGTCTCCCAACCCAAGGCGAAAGCAAAGGCTGGGTGGCGCAGAGGGAGCTGCGCAACAGGGACACCACATCTGTGCCTCCTGGGTCGAGTGGCGGATGTAGGGCGGGAGCAACGCGTTGCTGGCCTTATCTGCGGCGTGCTGCGTCTGCCTGGCGCCGCTGCTCCTCAGAATGCAGAGACGTCTCCATCTGTGTCTCTGCTGCCGGTGGCCCGGTTTGCCGTCGTGGGATCTTGTCCCAAGTCGGCAAGTGTGCCTCTCCGTGCCTCTGGTCTTCTGAGGCGAGTTCCGCCAAGCCCAGGAGGTGGTAACACAGCCCAGGTTAGGTTAGATGTGTCCAGATCTCCCAAACGACTGGGTGACCGACCCACCACCTGATTAGGAGTGGGCGCCTGGCCTCAAGGTGGAAGCTCGTGCTAGTAGGGGGCGAAAGGTGCATCCACTTCTCTGGAGTGCGGGATGCACTTGCAAGACGAGTGAAATCGGCTGTGATCAGGTACTGAAGGGGACCAGTGCGCTGGAAACGGCGTGTTGAACACGACAGCTCTGAGGGGTCCTTGGCCTAGGGGCGACTCTCATGAGGGAGTTACAGTTTAGTCCCCTCCCCCCGTGCAAGAGGAGTCAGTGCGGGGAAAGAAACGAGGCTCCCAAATATTTCGCTCGTCAAAATACATGAAGGCTTCAGATGAGACAAGCGATTCTGGTGCGCCCATAAGGGCTTCGATGCTAGCCGATCCCTCACCACAAGATGGCCTGAGTCAGGCGACAGAGGACGATATTATGGACAGGTATACAAGGATCACCCAGATATTTGATCAAAGCATTAAGAGCGGAAAAATTGGTCAGGCCGCAGTCCAGGCCATTAAAAATTAACTGGCTGCGTGGGCAATTGCCAACGCGAAGCTAGAAGGCCGCATTGAAGAGCTAGAAAAGGAAAATGATAAGTTAAGGAAGTAACCTGTGAAAACATGGGCTGGCGTGGCTGCACAAGCAGCACCAAAAGCCCAGTCAACCAAACACAATAGACAAAGTTTCCAAACCGCCGAATGCAGCGGTCTTTCTAAGACCCTACAGTAAACCTGTCTAGAGAAAAAATAAACATAAACAGAGTCAAAGCAACCAAGAATGTAGTTGATTATGCCACCGAAGAAGATAAGAATAAATTCCTAGCCGATCAAAAGCTGTGCAAGGTCATCAAATGCGAGAAACCCCGAAAGTGTAACCCATTGATTATCTTATATGATGTCCCCACGTCTCTAAATGATCAGGACCTATGTGAGACTCTGTATCATCAGAATTTAGATGACATGGACATTAACACTTTCATGAAGTATTCCAAGTTAGGTTTTTGACAGGACCTAGGGACCGAGATGTACTTCATCACGTTGCCAAGGTCTCGGCTCTCCTGTGGAAGTAACTAACGACTATGGGCAAGGTATTCATAGGCTTCCATGCTATAAATTTTAAAGATTACCTCGTGGTACCTCGTTTCCATAAGTGTTGGGACATTGATCATGTTCACAAGCACTGTAGCAAGAAGCCGGCATGCTCCAAGTGCGGAGCTGAGGATTATGTAAGAAAAGACTGCACAAAACCAAGAGTCTGTATTCCATGCACGAGCAGAGGCAAAACGACCTGCAGTGCCACTGGTAGAAACTGCCCAACATACAAAACGCTAGAACAGCGTTTGATATCTCGAATCGATTATGACTGAAGCTGTCACCATGACTAGGATGGTCAAGAACGGAAAGTCTCCGAGTAGAAGGAGGAGAGATGCTGAGAGGATATGGAAATTCAAAGACATCCTGAAGTCTTCGTCAGAAATGAGAGCGCGAAGAATAACGATGGGTGATGTATGCATTTAGACTGAGCCAGTGGCTCAGGCTTCTCGAGGTGTCTCCTCCTACCTCAACCAGAGGCACAGCCAAACGTGGAAAGACATGTGGGGCGACCAGTGGCAGTGGGCCAGCCAGTAATAATGTCGGGCAGCGAAATCATAGACAAACGCTCGCGGGCCAGTACGATTAACAGTACTATACCTGCGCACAAAGAACAGTGACACCAAATAACTCAGGATAGTACAGTAATCAGCACGATACCCCTATTGGAAGCGGCGCAAGTAAGAGGTACTGGTGCAGACCCAAAAAGGGTATACGCCAATTAAGAGCATGCCATGCAGCTGTCGCGCTTGGAGCAGCTGGCTGTCCTGAAAACTGCACTAAGACACGTCGTTCATGTAGGACACAAATATGACAGAGAAGTCACCTGCTCGACCACGGAGGCTGTGAACAGAATACAGTTGAAGTCGATGAATCTCCTCATTCACATTGGAGCCCTGCTTGACCTCATTAAAAAGGCTTTTGAAAGAAGAGATGAAAGGTTTGACCAAGATGAAATCTACATACAGACCGTATTAGCAAATGGGCGCATTGCTCTAGACTGGAAAAACACCTGGCCAGATTGTAATGTGTACACCTATTTTCCGTAATGTATCGTGAAATAAACATCGAACAGATAAACACGCAGAACAGTCGTTTGGTGATGCAGTAGCTGCAAAGGGTTGTGGAGGAGTGGAGACAGGATGTAATCTGCCTGCAAAAGCCATACCCCCAAGCTGTGGCATATCTCTTTTACGGCTGCCACTTGGCAGATGATTTGTACCGGGGAAGAGCCAGAAGCATCTTTAATTGTAGCAACAAGGCTCTACAGGTCACAATCCTAACACAACTATCACATAGCCACTGCAACGTCGTGGAACTACGGTCACCTGTGGGGCTCGTTTACATCGTCCACATGTACTTCGAGTATGGAGGTAACTTTGAAGATTCCTTGGATCACCTTACACGAGTCACCACGGCGTTGCGAGGGCGCAAGATCATCCGATATGAGCGCTAAATCCCCCTTATGGCTCAGCGGCACTGGAGATGCAAATGGGGAGAAAGCTGAAGAGCTAATAATGGCTTCACAACTAGTTGTGGCAAGTAGACCAGGAAATCCTCCTCTGTTTGCCTGTTGAGTGAACATAGATGTCACCCTGCAACACCCAGTGTGATCAGCAACATTAAAAACTGGAGAGTCCTAGATCAAGTCACAACAAGTGACCACAATCTGATGATGTTCAAGAGAAGTGACGAGGAGTGCCGCTGAGACATGGTCTGGGAGGTTCAAAATAATTTCAATTGAACAGTTTGGGATAGCCTAGCTCAGGAGTGTGATGTTCCTCCATTGCCCGAAGGTGACGAAGACGTGGATAGATATGTCAAAGAGCTGGTAGGGTCAGTAGTCAGAGGGGTCTTAGCTGCCACACCAACCAGGAGCAAAGCCACTGCGGCCTCCCCATCTCCATGGACTGCCGACCTTTAAAGTATGCGTCAGTCTGTAAGAAGGGAGAGGAGGTACTATCAGGGAAGTGTCGTCTGGCAGGAAAAACAGTTCTGGCTTCAGAGATACTGAGAACCAAAGATGTTTTCCAGAAAGATGTAAAGGAGACAAGGATAAAAACTTGGGAGAGGTATGTGATGCATCTGCTAGCTACTGACCCTTGGAGAGTCCCCTATGAGCTGGTCAGGGAAAAAATGAGACCTCCCGCGGTTCTTTCCACCATCAGGGATGGCGGCCGAGTCCTGGCACGAGACTGCTGTGGTCCTCCTTCGGAAATGCAGTGTCAGATATGCAGGGACGATTTAGAAGAGTATACCAACAACACCGTGGTGTACCCCTTGTCGGAGGTCGAAGTGGCGGCACATATCAAATCTCTAAAAATTGGGAAAGCTCCAGGGCCAGACGGCATAGTAGGGAAGGCCATGCAGTTCCTCGCCCCTCAGCTAACTGCACCTCTCTGAAGGCTTTAAAACGAGAGCCTAAGTCTTGGCAAATTTCCGAAACCTTGGAAAGAGGCAAATGCCGTTATTATAAAGAAGGGGAAAGACGAGGATCCAATGGAAGCCAAGCTCTACAGGCCAATATGTCTCCTGGATATCTTGAGGAAAATACAGGAGAAACTATTGGCTGCCAGACTGACGGAGTGAGAAGGAGTGCCCAGGGCCATCTACGGATGTCAGAGGAGGTATTGTGAGGACAGGGAGATCTGGTTATCATCGCCTAGCGGAAAAGTAAGTAAAACCATTATGAAAGGGTGCCCTCAGGGACCTGTCCAGGGACATAGACATGCAACCTCTGCTAGAAAAACTACGGCTCAGTGAGGACGTGCTAGACTTGATAGCCTATGCAGACGACCTCCTGCTGCTGGCCGGCGGCCATAGCCGCGAGGACTTAGAACCAAAAGTAGAACAGACCATGACATCGCTCGCTGAATGGTGGCACAAATCGAAAATGAAGGTTGCACCACACAAATCAATGTACTTACTGCTGAAAAGTAATCTAATTAGGTATCCTGCTGTAAGAATTGAGGGAACACCAGTTCTTTGGCGCCACGATGCTAGATATCTTGGAGCCATGAAAGATTAAAAATAGAATTACACATCTCATATAGATGCCACAGCCCAACGACCTTAGGAAATCGTAAATAATCACATCAACATTGGCCACAAAAGATTACATCTGCCACCCAGTCTAATTAAACTGTACCATAACAGCATTTTAACATCAATTATGCATTTGGGGCTGGGGTCTGGGCACGCAGGCTCACGAGGGTTATGCCTGCCACGACTGTAAGAAGGGTGCAGCGGAATAAGCTGCTACGCTCTGTTGGGGTGTACCGAAAAACTCCTTGGGGGGCGGGGGGCTTTGCTAATGTTAATGGCGCTATGTCCATTGTACTTATGGATACGAGAACAGGCAGCATGGTATTGGATAACCAAAGGGAGGATTGGAAAGACCAGAGAGATTATGGGGGTACAGGTAGGCGACAAATTTGAAATTTGGAGATGGGTGAGGATTTATAGCAGGAGTCGTGGGAGAATGAGGAAAGGTGGCGGAGGGTCTTCCAACTGCTGCCTGACTTACGGAGAGACCACAGATGGGTTATTTTGAGCCGAGTAGGGGTCTGTAGCACTTCCTTACAGGGCATGCACCATATCCGACATACTTATGTCAGTTTGGGAAACGGGCTACACCCGCGTGTGACTTTGGCGCTGAAGAAGGTACTAGAGTGCTGCAACGCTCAGTGTTTGACCGGTCACGGCTCGCCTGTTGACGGGGGGACCGAGCAGCTCGTGTCCGGCCCCACACGACTCGGCTCGGTCACGTACTCGCCCCATGTCTGATGTCCGGATTCCGGACACGCGGATAACCGAGCATGACCGGTCACCGCTGACGTCTCACCTCGCTTCGCCCCGGCTCGCTGCACTGTACTTTACTGCACAAATCCAACGCCTCTCTTTCTCTCTCTCTCTCTCTCTTTTAATACAAAAGTAACATTTCCAAGAACGGGTACGTGACACAGCTAAATTCATAAAGCACGTGGAAAGTAAAATGATATTTCAATACAATCGCGGATAGAAGACGAGTCTCATTTCCAAACAAAAAAGATATTTTTCCTTTCATTTATAGGAAACATTAAATAAGTGCTTTCCCTGTAATATAGAAGACAACCATCTTCATAAAGAAAGCATACAAAGACCATTAAACATTTACAGACGTAACTTGTCATACGTTCAATTGCTTGCAACATAAACAAAATTATAGTTATTGCTGATCAGCAGGAAATCACTAACGCGTTCCGGATTTAATTGGCTGCGGCAATTTGTTAGTAAAATGCCGGCTTTGCTAAAGCACCTTTCACTAGGTGCGCTTGTTGCTGGGATACATAAAATATGTCTTGCAACTGCAGCCAGACCTGGCAGATCTGTTTCATGTCTGCTCCACCACTTTAAGATGTCATCATCATCTCCGGGGTGCATTAAAATGTACAGATCTACTTCATCTGCTGCGGATGATCTGTTGTTCCTCCATTCCTTGAAACGAGCTCTCTTTCTGGGTGGTGATGACACAGTACTTGAAGGTTCTATGATAATAAACAAAAGAGACAAGTATTACAGAACTGATATGGAAATCATCGAAACATTCCCATAAGAGACCGATGACCTCGCTGTTTGGTCTCTCCCCCCAAACAACCCGACCCCCGTTCCCATAAAAACGAGATGCTTTACGTTAATGAAATATTATACGAGTCACAACATTCCCGTTTCTCTATAATACACATTCCACTAACTATACAAAAACGATTATGTTAATGATTGAATGTTGTACCTGCGTACGTAGCACACATTTGTCGCACATTGTTAAGAATTTCCTGCTTTTCACTTATTTCAAGCATATTAAGATAACGGAAGGACGGCCAAAGAAACGATCTTTGTGAGGTTTCTTGCAACTGTGTTTCTTTAAATGACTGGTTCCCGACTGGAAAACAATAAAGTGGAGCAGTTTATGCACGATACGTACCCAGTAGACGCAATGTTTTCATCTACAACAAACTGAAATGTACTCCATACTTGGCTTCTTAGACCTTCCCACTTCTTTAATGTGTAAACATTGGTTTCAATCTTACGTCTTACTACACTGGCTTCCTCGCGCTGCATGATTACAGAGAGACACACACCACAAATAAGAAGCCCGTACTGGCTGCAGTGTCACACGGATAATAACACGTGTAATGTGTTTGAAGTTACGTGCTACGTATTCGGTCACGGCTTCTATGCTCGGTCACTAGAACTAGTGCGGGCAGCCTATCCAGTTAGGGTGTGCTCGCCCCACCTCGTATTTTGTGCTCGCTTACTCGGTCATGCAGGACTCTAGAAGGTACACCCGACCACTTTACTTAAGTGTGTCCAATGTACGACTCCGTGGCATCCGAACTACGACACCAATTACCGAACGGCGACACCTATTATCTGCTACGACATGCCAATACCTAGCAGATCCTCAAAACCTTGGCAAAAGAGGTATCACAGAAGAACCTGAGGGAGTTCATTAGGGACCATAATGGTCAATGAATAAAAACCGATAAAGACTGAGATGCACCTGCCCACTACTGCTGGGGCGCGGAATGGGCGATCGTCGTTACTACCTAGATCCGCCGCGCTCCAGGATCAGAGAGGCAAGTGTATCAAAAATATCAACCTGATACAGCACTTCCTTTTAACTATTAGGTATTGGCAATATAGATCAGAATGTAGATATTAACTAACACTGCAGGGACTTAAAGTAATTTGGGCCAGCCCAGTGCCAGGGGCACGCCCACTGCGATTAGCTCGGTGGGCAGGCCAGCAATAGTAGGTTTGTAGTACTACCGGCACACTTGTAACGCTGCAGAATTAGACTTTGTACTTTGAAGAGTAGACTAATAGATTTGCATTTACCTTGTCCATGGCAATATTAATAGCCACTATCTAAAGTAAAAAGCAGCAATTGTTGTTGTAATAATTATAAGACCCGCTAATTACTTAAGGTAGTGGGCTATTTTGTATGATTATTATTGGATTGTACCAATAACTTTTTTTTTGTTATAAATGCAGACTTGGGTTGCTCCCTTGTCCCCACCAGAAGGGTATGCCACGAAACCGTTTCCCAGACCATAACGCTTCCTTCTCCGGCTTGGACTGTTCCAACGATTGTTACAGAATTTTTGCTTTCAGACGTTTCACACCGTAAATAACAACGATGAATTGTCACCTGAAAAGGCCACCTATCATCACTCAGTGGACGCCCAGTTGCAGTATTGGCGTGCAAATTCCAGCCTTCGCTGCCGATGAATCCCAGTCCGCATGGGTGCATGAACCAGGTGCCTGATGACCAACAATCTTTGCTGAACGGTCGTTGAGGATACGTTGTTAGTAGTCCCTTGGTTCATCTGGGGGGGTCAGATGCTCAACAGTTGCACGTCTGTTCGCCCGTACACATCTCCGCTGCCCTCGTTCACCCTTGTCATCTATGACCCATCTTGCACCATAATTGCGTAGCCAACGGTTGTGAATGGCGCCATTTTGTCAAGCACGTGTACTTTAACCACCACGACACGCGAACAGTTTACAAACGTACCCGTTCCGGATATGCCTCCACCCTTGGCCTGAAAGCCAATACTCGTGGCATTCTGTACGTCAGACAAGTGGCGCCTTTCCTCATTACAACAACAACTGCACTGTTCTCCGCGTGCCCCTGACACGCTGTATATGCTCTGCACTGTTAGTGCAGCCACCTTCCGTCTGAGTGGTAGTCGCACGTTGACGTCGAACAGAGGTGGTGTTCACATTAACGAGACTGGACCTTGTATTATCGTTTCCACTGCCGTCATAAAATGGTTTTGGCAACTTTACGGCGCGTTTCTCGATATTTTACTAATTATTTACATTAAGAACAATGTGAACTCTGGTCTCTCTCCAAAACATATGGACCTACCTAAATTTATGATCAGCACAAGAATAAACTCCGATCTAGTCTTATGAAGGGCATGAGTAGTACCAAAACTAGCAGTAAAGCCTCGTTCTCTGGTTAGGAGATCTGACCACGTGTACTCTTCCTTATATGCTTTATGCTGTGTGTTTCAGCAAGGAATTTGAGAAGTAACTGCCACGAATAATTTGTGGGATGAGTAGTAAACATGAAACACCCTCCCTCACTTCCCTAACTCAGCGGAAAAACAGAACGGAAATTGGGATAGACACACAAGACAACAAACTTGTGATATTATTATTTCATTTTCTGTACATTGTGAACTTTCCACCAGTAGTACTCTACACGACTGTCTTTGTTACCAGTACAAATGCAGACACGATTTTCTGCTGTTTATTTTACTACTGAATCCCAACAAAATGAAGCGTGGGAAGGTATATTCGTACCTTGAAAACTTATCTTATCCCCTTTCGTCACTGGCTCTTACGCAATCACTGACTTTCATTGTTTCTGAATATGATCCGACGTGTATGTTTAGTGCGTAATTTTCGCATTATGCGCAAGCCACCATGTGTGTATGCGGAAATTTAAAATCATTGACGTTATTGTCAAAACATTTCATGTCTTTAATGTTCCACGAAGGTGGACACCTGGTTCTAATACTATGTTTCCTCTATTATACATCCTACAATGGTTGAGGTTACTGCTTGGAATGTTAACAATCGTACTCTATGTGATCAAAAGTGGCTGAAAATGACTTAGAAGTGTAACCGAAGTTTAACAAGTTCCTTTCAGCACTCATGTGATGACCTCACTCTTTTCGTTATTTAGGGTCAGCTGCCAATTTTAGCATAATTCAGATATCTTTTCTTAATCGGTTTTCAGTTCGTTTTGATCCTCTGATGAATTTATTAGTCGATAAACGGCAGCGTCATCTCCAAACAACTTAAGACCGTTGCTCAGATTCTCTCCCAAATGGTTTATGTAGATAAGAAACAGAAAAGGGCCTATAACACTACCTTGGGAACGCCAGAATTCACTTATGTTTTCCTCGATGACTTTCCGTCAATTACTATGACCTGTGACCTCTCTGACAGGAAATAAAAATCCAGTCATATAACTGAGGCGATATTCCATAAGCACTCAATTTCACTACAAGCTGCTTGTGTGGTACATTGTCAAAAACCTTCCGGAAATCCAGAAATAAGGAATCGATCTGATTTCCGTTGTCAATAGCACTCAACAGTTCATGCGAGTAAAGAGCTAGTTGTGTTTCACAAGAACCATGTTTTCTAAACCCATGTTGACTGTGCGTCTATAGTCCGGTTTCTTCGAGGTAATACATAATGTCCGAACACAATATATGTTCCAAAATCCTGCTGTATATCGACGTTAATGACATGAGCCTGTACTTAAGTGGATTACTGCTACTACCTTTCTTGAATGTTGGTGTGACCTGTGCTACTTTCCAGTCTTTGGGTACGAGGCTTTCGTCGAGGAAACGGTTGTATATGATTTTTGAGTATGGAGCTAATGCACCAGCATACTATGAAAGGAACCCAACTGGTATACAGTCTGGACCAGGAAACCTGATTTTATTAAGTGATTTAAGTTGCTTCTCTACTCCAAGGATATTTACTTCTACGTGACTCACGTTGGTAGCTGTTCTTGATTAGAATTCTGGAATATTTTCTTCGTCTCTTTTGTAAAGGCAGTTCGGAAGGCTGTGTTTAGTAACTCTGCTTTGGCAGCACTATTTTTGATAGAATCTACACTGCTACCACGCAAAGAAGGCATTGATTGTTTCTTGCCACTAACATACTTCACGTACGACCAGAGTCCCTTTGGTTTTTCTGCCGGGTTTGGAGTAAAGTTGCGTTGTGGAAACTGTTATAAGCATCTCGCAATGAAGTCCGCGCTAAATTTCGAGCTTTTGTAAAAGATGGCCAATCCTGGGGATTTGCGTCCATTTAAATTTGGCATGTTTGTTTAGTTGTTCCTGCAACAGTGTTCTGACCCATTTTGTGTACCAAGGAGCATCAGATCCGTCGTCTTTTAATTTATTTGGTATAAATCTCTCAATTGCTGCCGATACTATTTCTTTGAATCAAGTCACATCTGGTCTACACTTAATAATTTGGAAGGAGTGGAAACTGTCTCTCGGGAAGGCGTCAAGTGAATTTTTATCTGCTTTATTGAATAGGTATATTTTTCGCTTATTTTAGGAGGATTTGGGGATTACAATATTCAATCTCGCTACGAAAACCCTGTGTTCACTAATCCCTGTATCCGTTTTGATGCTCGTTATTAACTCAAGATTATTTGTTGCTAAGAGGTCAAGTGTGTTTTCACAACCGTTTACTATTCGCGTGGGCTCATGAACTAACTGCTCGAAAAATTTTCAGAGAATGCGTTTAGCACAATTTCGGATGATGTTTTATGCATACCTCCGGAATTAAACATGTATTTTCGCCAACACATCGAGGGTAAATTAAATTCACCACCCGCTATAATCGTATGAGTCGTGTACGTTTGAAATCAAACTCAAGTTTTCTTTGAACCTTTCACCTACTGTATCATCTGAATTTTGAGGTCGGTAAAAGCATCCAGTTATTATTTTATTCCGGTTGCCAACAATGACCTCTACCCACACTAACTCACAGGAAATATCTACTTCAGTATCGCGACGAGATAAACTACTTCTAATAGAAACTAACACGCAACCGCCAACCGTGTTTAGCCTATCCTTTCGGAACACCGTTAGGTTATTCGCAAAAACTTCGGCTGAGCTTACTCGTATATCCGGCTTTAGCCAGCTTTCATTGCCTTCTATTAGCGCTTGGAGCTCTGGTATTTTCCCAACACAGCTACGACAATTTACAACTGTGATACCGATGGTTCCTGTATCTACGGTCTTCCTGTGTTCGGCCTGCACCCTATGAGGCTGAAGTCCTTCTTGTGTTTTCCCGAGACCCTCTAACCTAAATACCACCCATTCCACGCCACACAGTCCCTGCTACCGGTGTAGCCGCCTCCTGCAATTCATACTGAAGTGGCTTTCAGAGAGTTCTTCCAATGACATTCAAACGGTTTCTTACCGCATAACTCTCTAACAAAGCATGGGATATCTTTCTGTACGAACTCTGACTTCTTTTATTATGATGATCATTTCTCTCTGTGTAGATGGGCGAAAATAAAATATTTTCACATTTAGAAGCGGAAGTTAGTGACTGAAATTCCATGAAAAGATGTCGCCACAAAGAAAAACGCCTTCGTTTCCTGTAGACGGCCCAATAAGCCTCAACCAAATTCGAAATAAGCAAATATCAGATGAACAATAACACTGTGCTTGTTATTCTATCTTAAAAATACCTTTGTTTCAATGATAGTCATCCCAATTCGCTTATCGTATCCCTGGCACTGTATCCCCCATTTAGCTATACCACAGTACAAGCTTGCATTCCCTGGACTTTTTGCGATGTCCACCGTCAGTCCTGTCTGGTGAGGATCCGATGCAGCACAGCAATATGCTAGCAGAGGACGAACAAGCATTGTGTAGGCAGTCTCTTTAACAGATACGTTGCGTCTGGAAACAAAAATTAATCTTTGGTTTACTTTCCTGACGAAATTTTCTGTGTCTCTGTTCCTACTAAAGTTATTCGTAATTGTAATCCCAAAAATTCCAGTCAGCATTTAGATGATTGTGATTTATCGTGTAACCTACATGCACCGGATTGCTTTTTGGACTCATGTCGATGACTTCACACTGTGCCTTATTTAGAGACAATTGCGATCTTTCGCATCATTTGCACTGAAAAGCCAAAGAAACTGGTACACCTCCCTAGTATCGTGTAGAAACCCTTCGAGCACGCAGAGGTGCCGCAATACGACGTAGCATGGACTCGACTAATGTCTGGAGTAGTGCTGGAGGGAAATGACACCATTAATAGCGCCCGGCTGTCCACAAATACGTAAGAGTACGATGGGGTGGAGATCTCTTCAGAACGGCAGGTCGTAAGGCATCCCAGATATGCTCACCAGTATTCATGTCTGGTAAGTTTGGTGACCAGCCGAACTCAGAACAATGTTCCTGTAGCCACTCTGTAGCAATTCTGGACGTTTGGGGTGTCGCATAGTCCTAGTGGAAGTGCCCATGTCCGTCGGAATGCACAATGGACTCGTACCTAGACGTATCAGGGGTCCCATATCATTCCAATTGCATACGCCCCACACCATTACAGAGGCTCCAGAAACTTGAACAGTCCCCTGCTGACATGCAGGATCCATGGATTTATGAGGTTGTCTCCAGACCCGTGCACTTCCATCCGCTGGATATAATTTGAAACGAGACTCGTCCGATCAATCAACATTTATCCAGTTATCAACGGTCCAGTGTCGGTGCTGACGGGCCCAGGCGAGGCGTAAAACTTTATGTCAAGCAATCAACCAGGGTGCACGAGTAGGCCTTTGGCTCTGAAAGCCCATATCGATGATGTTTCGATCAATGGTTCGCACTTTGACACTTGTTGATGACTCAGCATTGAAGATTGCAGCTATTTGGCCCAGGGGTGCACCTCTGTCACGTTGAGCGATTCTCTTCAGTCGTTGTTGGCGTTTTCTTTCCGTCCGCATTGATGGAGATTTGATGCTTTACGGATTCCTGATATTCACGGTACACTAATGAAAAGATCGTATGGGAAAATTCCCACTTCATCGCTACCTCGGAGTTGCTGTGTCCCATCGCTCGTGCGCCGGCTATAACACGGCGTTCAAACTCACTTAAAAAGTGATAAGCTGCCATTGTAGCAGCTGTAACCGATTTAACAACTGCACCAGACACTTATTGTCTAATACAGGCGATGCCGACCGCAGCACACTGGACTCGCATTCTGGAGGACGACGGTTCAATCCCGCGTCCGGCCATCCTGATTTAGGTTTTCCGTGATTTCCCTTAATCATTCCAGGCAAATGCCGGGATGGTTCGTTTGAAAGGGCAGGGCTGACCTCCTTCCCCGTCCTTCCCTAATCCGATGAGACCGATGACCTCGCTGTTTGGTCTCTTCCCCCAAACAATCCAAAATCCGTCCCGTCCCGTATTCTACCTGTTTACGTATCTGTGTATTTCAATACGCATGCCTATACCAGCTTCTTTGGCACTTCAGTGTAGATATCGTGTCTAATTCGTTTTGTAATTGGTTTTGGTCTTCTGATGACTTTAATAGCCGGTAAATGGTAGTATCATCTGCAAGCAATATAAGGGGGCAGCTCGCATTATCTCCTAAATCGTTTTTGTAGGTTAGGATCAGCAAAGGTCTATAACACTTCCGTGGGGAACGCCAAATATCACTTCTGTTTTACTCGATAATGTTTCGTCAATTACTACGTACTGTAACTTTTCTGAGAGGAAATAAAGGATCCAGTAGCACAGCTGAAGAAATAATCAATAGACAAGCTATTTAATTAGAAGTATCCTGTGAGGAACAGTGCCAAAAGAGTTCTGGAAATATATAAATATGGAATCGATATGAGATCGCTTGTAGATATCACTCATTACTTCATGCGAATAAAGAGCTAGTTGTCTTTCAGAAGGACAATATTTTCTGAATCCGTGCTGAATGTATGTCAATAGACCGTTACCTATGAGATAATTCATAATTTTCCAACCCAGCTTGTATTCCACAATCCTACTGTCAATGGACGTTAGTGATATGTGCCTGTAATTCAGCAGATTTATCCTATTTCCTTGCTTGAGTATTGGTGAGGGCTTTAAAACTTTCCAGTCTTTCGGTACGGATCTTTCGTCGGGCGAGTGGTTATACCTGTATATGTTTGTGAGGTATGAGGCTATTACATTAGCATACTCTGAATTGCTGTGCTATCTGGACCGGAGAACTTGCCTTTAATAAGTGCTGTAAGCTGCTTCGCTACACCGACGATATCTACTTCCAAATTAGTAATGCTGGCAGTTTTTCCCATTTCAAATTATGGAATATTTATTTCGTGTTCTTTGGTGAAGGAATTTCTGAAAACTGAGTTCAATAACTTCGCATCAGTGGCGCTGTCATTTGTAATATTACCATTGATATCGCGCAGTGAAGGCATTGATTTTGTCTTTCCGCTTGTGTCCTTTACATATGATGAGAATCTCTTTGGTTTTTCTGTCAGCTTTAGAGGCAGAGTTTCATTGTGGAAGCTATTAAAAGCATCTCAGTTTGAAGTCCACGCTTAGTTTCGAGCGTCAGTAACAATTTCCACTCTTCGAGAATCTGTTTCCCATTAAATTCGGCATACTTTTTTCGTTGCTTGTGCAACAGTGTTAGAACCTGATTTGTCTATCATGGGGATCAGCACCATTTTTGATTAATTTGTTTGGTATAAATCACTCAACTGCCCGAGATTCAATTTTTTTTTATTCAAGTCATATCCCATCTACACTTAAATAGTTTGTCTGGAAGAAGTAGAGGCTGTCTCTTAGGAAGGGGTCAAGCTAATTTTTGTATCTGCTTTTTTTTAAACGGATATGTTTTGCGTTTACCTTTGGAGGATTTGGATGTTGCGTTGGTTAGTCTCGCTACAACGATCATGTAACAGTAATCCTAGTATCCGTTGTGATACTCGCTATCAGCTCAGGATTAGTTTTTGGTGTGAGGTCAAGTATGTTTTCGCAATCATCTTACGGTTCGAATGGGCTCCTGAACTAACTGCTCAAAGTAATTTTCTGAGAAACATTCAGTACAACTTCTGACCTGCTCTGTGTGTGTTCTTTCGCCAAGAAATCGAGGGTAGATGGAAGTCACCACCAACTGTAGTTGTATGAGTGAGATAGTTGTCTGTGATAAGACTCAAGTTATCGTTGAAGTTTCAGTAACTGTATCTTCTGAGTCGGAGTGTTGGTAAAGGGAATCAATTATTAATTTATTCTGGTTGCCAAGTTCAACCTCTGTCAATCGTAACTCACAAGATCTATCTACTTCAACTGCCCTACAAGGTACACTACTTCTAATAGCAACAAAGACGCTGCCAATAACTCTAATATATCCTTTATAAACACTGTTAGATCCACTGTAAAAGTTACTGCTTAACTGACCTCTGCTGTTAACCAGCATTTGGTACCTATAAGGGTTTGAGCTTAAGTGTACTCTGTTAGAGCTTTGAGCTCTAGTTCTTTCCCGAAGCGCTTTCTGCCCTTTCCCGAGACCTTCCAACCTAAAAATTCGCCCAGTAAATTCCACACACCCTCCAATTTCCCGTGTAGCCGCCTCCGGCATGTTGAGAACAGCTGACGTCTTAATCAGAACCTGGAGCACCAGCACCATATACCCCCAGTCGAGAAACCTGGAATCTATGCGGTCCTAGAACTGTCGGAGCATCTGATTCAGACTTTCCACTTGGCTCTGTACCAAAGGTCCGCAGTCGATCCTGTCGACGATGCTTCAGATGATGAGCCCTGCGTTCATCTCTCAAGAAAGACTGACAGTCCTTACCACTTCAGACAGCCGTCCAAAACCAGAGAGAATCTCTTCAGATTCAAAGCAATAGTCATCATTCTGACGTGAGCCATCACCTGCAGTTGGCCACATCTGGAAGCACTCATTGCACATTGAGTATGACTCCTCCCGGTATGCACACAGAGTGCCGACTGGATTTCTTCCCCTCCTTGGTAGACATATCTGTAAGGGGCCTCATAACACATCAGACTCTGGAGCTCCCAGCTACCCGCAAACCCTTCCTCTATGAATGCACAGATCTTGCGTGTAGAGAGGCTTCATCTGCTTGAGCGTCTCTGTCAGCCATAGCAAGCACCCGAAACTTGTTCATCTGACGAAGTGGGAAGGCACTTCGATTGGTCCTTTCCATAGTTTTCCACAACCTGCCACTTCTTGGAACAATCTCCTACTTGACCATACGTGAGGGGTCATCATCAATGCTGGGGGCGATAGTGGCTGACTGACCGGGGATACGAGAGACATGCTGGACGTATCATGCATCCCCACATGGAGCCAACCAGAGCGATGGCCATTGGCAACAACCTCTAGCTACATGACCGAAGCTGGCATCAACTGGAACTGTGAGCGAAGGGTCACCAACTCAACCCGCATCTGAACACAGCAATCACAGTCCCTATCCAGCCTAACGTCGGAGGAACTATAAAATAAGCTGTGATTAAAACGCGGAAGTCGCAAACGGGACTCTGTGCTGTGAACGCTGCTGCCTTAATGGGAGCTGGTGATCAACTGTTCCTAATTAAAAGAGAAACAAAAGCCTATGTCAAGGAGGAGACCAGCTGGAGGACTTGAACATCCCTCCCAACGACATGTCGCCTTTTCTTAGCCTTTGGATACTCCTGGAGGCTGTTGATGAGTAGATGTGATCTCTGATTTTCATTAACTCCTTACAACCGAACACAGTAGTAGTACAAAAACTGGTATGTTTTTAGTTCCCAAAGCTGATTATAACTTCCTTTAATAAAACAAATGACTTCGCTGTTCTGTAAATCCATGGTCAGAATAGCTCGAAGTAGACAGACCATCCTCTCGAGTGACTTCAAACTCATTATATCTGTCACATTAAACACTGCCTTTAATGCGGTATGGTATTATTTGATGATGGCGGACTGCCTTGTCGCGGTGGTAAAATCAGTCCCCCGCCAGGCCACCGAAGTTAAACACTGTCGGGCTTGGCTAGCACTTGACTGTGTGACCGGCTGGTCTTCCGAGCGCTGTTGGCAACCAGGAGGCACTCAGTCCTCGTAAGGCAAACTGTGGAGCGGCTTCATAAACTGACATACAGCCGGGAGAGCGGTGTGGTGCTCCACATCTGCATCCAGTGACGCTTGTGGGTTGAGGATTACAATGCGGTCGGTCGGTACCGTTGGGCCTTCATGGCCTGCTCGGACGGAGTTTCTTTAGTATTATTTGATGAGCCACCTTTTTCTGTGCTGGCGTTTAGGTCATATTTTACACAGACTGGTCTAACCAAGACCATTGCAAAACTTCCGCATCGTGTAGTCGCTGCACAGGAAGCGAAATTTACACGTGTTTGGATCCTGTTAGATCTGGACTGGCACTGTGTACACAAACAACAAACTAATATTATACTTATAGTATCGATACTCTCTTCGTACCATTCCTGCGTGCCTTGCAACCTTACGATACTAACCGCAGGTTTTAATAAACTTAAGTACCCACCAGGCATTACGCCTAGTTGCGGGATGAAAAAGGCATTTTTTTTAAAATAAATAAACCCATAATGATGGTCATTTAAACTGGTTCACAGTTTAAATCAGATTTAAATCTTACTTTATATTTCAGTATCTCGGTGACATTAAGAGTTTGGACGTTTCTATGACCACCATCACTCATTTACTCATTAATCACCCGGAATATATCCTCCTTATAAGATCAGTTTACAAAGTATTTGCGAAAGAAAAGGCCACAGATCAGACGTTTATGTGAGCTGTAGGGTGTGCTAATGATATCATATTGGCATAAAATTTCACCTGCGTTCTGCCCAGTGCCGTTGTGACTTCTCACACGATGAGAATGTCAACCAAACCCCTCTAACCCCTTATTTAGACCTCTTATTTAGACGTCTCTGCGATGGCGGTCAGAATCACGACATCCCGGGTTGATATCACGCGGTTTTTTTTTTTGGGTGGTATACAAGCATTTCAGATGCACCACCACTAAAAATCGAAACGACAAAACCTCAGGAGGTCGCATAAAGGGATCAGTGAAACCACCCCTTCCCTTGTGGGGTTGATTGCCCCACGTATCGCGGTCGAAAACGACGGTTGGCTGCATGGTGGGCCACACGAAGAAGTTCTTCACTGCCTCTGACACTGCTAACATCCTAGGACGTTTCAACCCTTCTCTAAGGACGTTGTGCGGCTGCATCCCCGTTGCACGTGATGGAACCCCTTTGAGTGCAGCACGACCGTAATTTCTGCTCTCGTGTACATGTTGGAGCCACTAGGGACAGTTCGAAACGTCCCCTTAGGAAAATTTATGAATGACTGTGCTGATAAACCTCTTACATTATTTGATTTTCAAACAGCTGAGCAGAACTGAACGTACTCAGACATTTCGCTCTTTACCTATTCTGATTAACACTAAACTGACACACAATATTTTTAGCGCAACGCAATCTGACTTTCAATAATCAATACGAAAGAATGGCCCTGACTAACGTTAACCAATACCTTTCACAAATCACTTACCACACAAAAATCTTCGTTACTGGAACTACTGCAATATAGTGAGCGCCACTACTGCCAGCTAAATAAAAATTCAAACTGTTGAAGGCACTAACTACTGACAGGCATAGTTAGCAAATGAAAGATTTTGATAGAGAACAAGCAATGTATTCACCTTAGAAGTGTTCATGAAATCCAGTCTTACAAATTTACTATCTCTGTCCAGATCATCCGCTGTCAAAATTCAACCATCTCTCTCCCCACATCCACCACTGCTGGCGGCTCACCTCCAACTACGCTACGCTACGCGCTGTTAACAGCCAGCTGGCCAACACTACAATTGCGAATCTTCCAACAATGCCAACCAGCCACAGACTTCACACAGCACAGCCAGTGATTTTCATACAGAGCGCTATGTGGCGTTACCAATATAAAAACCTAAACAGCCTACTTACATTGCCCCCATGCTCCCCACAAAAAATTTTACAAATTGTTTTGGGCAGTGGCCAACACATATTTGAAAAAAAAAATTCATAACTACAATAAGAAAGATATCAAATGCACACACTTATTGATACACTGTTGGTCAAAAGCAAAAATTGTTCTCATAAAGACAGTCCTGATCGTTTATCACAATAGTAATTACAGTTTTTTTCACAAAGACTCGTTAGTAAAAGAAAATGCACGTGGAAGTAGTGGATTTCCATGCAGTCTTGAAGAAGTAGTGTTGTCCTTCCAACTGAAAGACAGTGCTGACTCTTAACATGCAGACAGGTAATGGGCCACAATAGAGCAAACCCACCACAGAGTCAGTCGAAGTTTTGAAGAATATTGGTAAGTAGGTCATCACAGAGCAGACCCACTGTAATCCTGGTAGAGATTACGGTACTGGTGGGCCACCAGAGGTGTAGACCCACTGCAGTCCCTGTAGAAATAATGGTATTGGTGATCCATCAAAGATGCAGACCCACTGTAGTCCTTGTAAAGACGGCCAGCAGCCGTCTGTTGCGACTGTGCAGGCGCACAATCACCATCGAAGAGTCTTGCAGACAATATAGCAAGTCCATAAACCACCACTTGTGCACTCACAAAGTTTTTGAAAGTGTCTTTAGAACCAGCAATACTGTTAACCAGTCCCTTGCTGAATTCTTAACACACGTGCAAACACTAACAGTCCCAAATTCTCCCATATTGTGCATATACTATGACCAACAGAAATATGTGCAGTGAAATGAATGCTTACAAGTTTCTTAATTTGATGAACTGGTGTCAGTTACAATTTTATAACATGAGAATACAATTACAAAGGTACAGAAATCATCATTAAAACATAATAATACAGATAACATTTTTAGTAATACAGGCTTTACAAAAGAATAGAAATAGACATATGCATCAGTGTTACAGGAATTATGACATAAGTAAATATATAAAATAGTGAGAATAGTTTACAAAACATTAATTTCACACATGAGCATTAAAACAGAACAGAATAAATAATGTCTAAACATCTTTACAAAGAAAATAACATATTATTAGAAAAATTCGACAAACAACTTGTATCAGCTAAACACATAATAACAGGAAGAACACAAATACACAAGGGTACACAAACACCTAGCAGAATAACACAAAAGGGAAGGACAGGGTTTGTTTTACTGCAGTATTTTGCAAACAAAACTTTCTTTACTTCTTCGAGGTCTCCCTTCATTCATCATTATTCCCAATAAGTCCTATCTATACCTGTTGTCCTTAAACCCTACTGTTTTGTTCATATCCTCTTTCTAAATAAATTTTTCTCATTCTACAATACTCATTTTTGCCCAAATATTTTTCATATAGCTTCTCAATGCATTCTTTCCCTATTCTTCATAGTTAGTTTCTTATATAGCCTACCCCCTCTTGAGTTAACTTAAATCTACTGAGCTCAGATATATAAATTAAGGGACGAAGGAATGCAGCAGCACAAAACAATTAACACAAACTGCAATGACAAAAAAATGCAAATTGGCAAAGCAAGCAGCAGTATATCTAAATTACCAAAGCAAATGCAATATTACAACTAATATAAGGCAATGTGCAGCGAACAAGATAAATTAATCAGTAGTAAAACTGACTTAACACAAGGTAAAATGCAGTAGGACAATGCTTGACAAACAACAGCAGCAAATGCAGTAATTTATACCTAAACATGACAAAGCTCAAGCAGAAAAAATATTACAGTAAAGATAGGAAATGTTTAATACCTATGTCACATCTTAACTCTAGAGTGATGCATCAACTTGACGTACTCTACGAAACAAGTTACCCAGTCATTCACAAAAATTATGCATGCAATTCCTGTGAAGGGAAATGTCTATTTGTGCTCCCTCGTTTTTTTTGGGACTAGATCACAAAATTATTATTTACTGGA